>NW_012141969.1:1556637-1595197 GCF_000956105.1 Propithecus coquereli | reverse complement strand
TTTCAAAAATATCTGTTAAAATTCATATTGCTTCTTTTAAAAATCGCCTTTGCTCCTCCTGCTATTTTGGTGCCCTGGGCATGTGTTTAAGCTTCCTGTAGGACAATCCCACTTTTCTCAACCCTTGCAGCAAAAGGACCCCGATTTTTCCCTTGAGGACCTCTTCCCCATTTTTAGCCAGTATGATTTATGGAGCTGGACCTCCCTCCTACCTTCAGGGGCAGGGTCCATGAAATGCGAGGAGTAATTTGGTAGGACTTCCGAGAAAACCCCTGGGCAGTGAAAATGCTTAAGATCTGGAGCTGGGTAGCATTTTGTTCTTATAACAGGGGACCTGGAGCAAGTGGGGACCACCATGTGGAATTGGAGTCAAAATGGCATGATGTAGGGAAGAGAGATGAAGAGAAACCAGGTCCTCGGAGGCATGATTTGTGCTACCGGGTCGAACTTTGCTTGAAGCCCACACTTCTGCTCAACTTTTTTTGAGTTTTGTGAGCCAATAAATTCTGTTGTGACTTAAGTTAGTTTGAGATGAGTTTTCCGTCACTTAAAAATCAAAAGATTCCTAACAGATATACCTTGGAAACATGAATCATAGCATAGAGAATTGAACAGACTTCAGCACCTTCTTAGATGTATTAAGACTGACACATTCTAACATTTTCGACTCTATCAAGACTGCCTCTTCTCTACTGAAAGTCATATTTGGTTGTTTCATAATTCATTAGATCAGTTTATAAACTCCATGAGGACCAAAATGTTGTCTGTTTTGTTCACTACAGTTTCCTCAGTACCTAAAACAATGACTGGCCCTTAGTAAACACTTCACGAATATTTAATGGCCGCCTGCCTGCCTGCCTGAACGAATGAATGAATGAATGAATGAAACTGAAGCACAGATAGAATGACCTTCCCCGAGTCACATAGCTAGTTATTGAGATAATAATTGGGGAACCCACCATAGTATCCCAGAATACACTTGTAAACATCCTGAACTCTTAAGAAAGAGGGGAAAGAACTAACATTTGCTGTGCTCCTTCCCTGGGTCAGACACAGTTTGTCTTTACGGTGTCATTATTCTAAGTGAATCCCCCACCATACACATACAATACCAAGAGGTGGGTATTGTCACTCGCATTTTACAAATGAGGAAACTGAGGTGCAGAGATTTCAGTTTCTTCTCTAAGATCACAGAGCTACTATGTAGCAAAAAAAACACAGCTCAGGTTAAAGGAGCCCCAATACGGCAAGTGCAACAATGCCTGGGACCTGGTCAGCTCTTGGAAGATTCTACCGATAGCTAAAGCCACGCATACCAGGCGAGTTTTTATCAGCTTCCATTTCCGACACTGAAATTTTGTGTCCTTGACCCCCAAATCTGGAGGAGACAGCCTTCCCTGCACAAATTACACACGTGTGGGTTGCTGGGAGGAGAATGCAGAGTAGCGTGACAGCTACGGTGTCATTGTCCATGTGAGCTCTGTGCTGGTAGGTTAGGGCATGAGCAGGAGCATCCGTGTGCTCAAAGGCATGTGCGTGTGTGTGTGTGTGTGTGTGTGTGTGTGTGTGTGTGTGATTTCACCCAGATGGTCTCAGGACTACAGTACTATTATTTCTGGGGCCCTGCCCTGGTGCAATGTAGACACATCACAATGAAGAGAAGTGATAGAAACTTCTGGTCACATCCAACCACCTAGATGTGTGCTTGTTAGCACAGCCATAATTTCAGAAGAGCATGCAATACTGCTTCTCTGAATAAAAAAAAAAGAAAAAAAGGCAGAGGAGCCCAGGCACTGGTGTGCAGGGGACCTGACCATCCGCCAGCACAGACATCTGCCCCACCTCCCACTCCAAGTAGTGCTAATCCAGGTGCTTTGCCTGGCTCCCTGCGTGCTCAGAGCAACTTTATTTAGTGAGGCCTGGGAGAGCCCTGGGGGAGATGCAGAGCTCAGTTCTGTGGGAAGGACCCACAGTGACACTGTCATGCTTGGTGACCTCGGAAAAGCCTCTCCACTCTCTGGGCCTCGGCATCCTCATTGGGGAAATGGGTTGGTTGGATTGCAGAATTTCCAAGCTCCCTCATTCCACGGCGCTAAAGCAGAAATTTTTGGGCATGGAGATGAGGAAATACCGTGGCCTTGGCTCTTCAAATTGGGGAGCCTAGGATCTGGTTGGAGTAGGCCACTGAAGAGCACCCCTAATGCTGAGGCTGGCACAAGTCCTCACCTCTGGCCTGGTTTAGAGGCTGCTGATTTGGTGTGCTGGGGTAGGGGGGAGTTGGAAGGAAAAGTCGAAGGTAGTGAAGGAAGGGTGGAATGCACAGGTTTCCCAAACACTCACTCATGTCGGCCCCACTTTGCAGGGGAAAACAAAAAAGTGTGTGTATGTGTGTGTGTGTGTGTGTGTGTGTGTGTGTGTGCACGCGCGCATGCGCGCACACGTGTTTTAAACCCACTCAGGTCACGGGGGGAGACGGAGAAAGTAAACATCTGAGAGAAAGAAAGATTGTTCCCCTTTGTGTTTCTTCTGCCGTCGAGCCCCAGAATGTATTGCGCAGGGCGGAGCCTGGCAGCGGGGCGAGGGCTGTTAGCACTCCCCTCCTGCCTTTGAAGGCCACGGGCCTCTGTAAACAGAAGTGACTTCTGACTTCTCAGGGCTCTAAAAATAATCAGACTGTGGGGGTTCTAAATCAGGAACAAAGAAGAAACAAAGGGTTAATGAGAGGACACAAGTCTGATGTTTCGCTGCATAAACACAGAGCCAGCTAGGAACAAAGGCACCAGAGGCTGGCCTTCGCCGGGAGGTAATCCGCGTGCCTTTTAGCCCCTGAAATTCTGCACATTGCCATCTCTTCCTCACGTTCACAAAGGGCGCCTCATGGCCTGGTCTCTGGGACAGACCCCCTCGAAAGTGTGCCAGCAAGATGTTAGCCCTTTCTTCTATTTCAGGACCCCTTCCCTGTAGCTTCACCTCTCTCCCCTGACGCTGATCAAAGCCTCGCTATAAGATCTAACTCATACTAACCTGTAAGTGACTGATAGGGCCTCAGCAGCCCCAGAGGCGGCGGCTCATGTTTCCCACGGGCTCAGTTTCTCCGTGCTCTGTGCGTGATCTCGCACCACCGCTCTCACGCCACCGCTAAGTACATTACTCATCACCACGCCTACATCACAGAAAAGGGGACGGAGAATTACCTTAACTTACCCGCAGTCCAGATCCAGTGGATGGTGGAACTGCACCCCCAAACCTGAGCAATCAGATTCCAGAGCCCAGACCCTTACCCCTCATCCCCCTTCATTTTAAAGCGGGGGAATTAAGCAGTGAGGAGTCACCCAGATGCTGAGAGCCAGGGCAGACATTGTCACCCACGGCTGACATTGTAGGGCAGTCATTCCCTTGACTCTCAAATGACCCACCTCTCAAAAGGAGACAGCTGCTGTTGTCTAGTGTTAATGAACTTCCAGGGAGGTCCGCTCACCACCATCTCAGCCCCACACACTGCGCCAAGCTCTTTAAGGAATTCAACACACAAACCCATCTAGCTGTCTGCAGTCCAACAAGTCGGTTCCCGTCCTGACCAAATGTCACACACTCGCCATCACCCTGCATGTGTGAGGATGTGCCTTCTGGGGGTGGGGGAAAGAGGGAAAGAAAAATTTGAAGACAAGAAAAGCCAAACTATATATCACCATTGCAGGTCTCTTTCCTAACCCCATTTAGCTAGCTTATCATAGTTCCTGGCATAGAGGAGGCACTCAAAGAATATTTGTTGAATGAGTATATAAAGGAATGAATGAATGAGTGAATAAATGAACTAGTGAACAAACTGACTCATAGCCACCTCCCTTCTTTCTTTCTCTTGTGTTCTCAACGCTGTCAGTGGTACTTCCTCAACCTCTGACATGCACACCCGTCAGATGGGGGTGCCAGTTCTGATCGTGGAGGTCTGGCGTGGGACCCAAGATCGTACATGTCTAACCAGACCCCAGGTGATGCTGGCACTCCTGGTTCGCAGACCACACTTTGAGTCTGAGGGTCTAGGCCACCCGGGTCTTATTCATGGCTGTTGTCACACTTCAAGGTCACAAAAGAAGAGGGTCTCATCTGTTTTGTGGAATTATATAGGTTAAACTTTCCCAGCCATTTCATTGTTGTGTTTTTGTTTTTATTGTAAAGTTTGGGTCTGAGGTTGACAGTGCTGTGTGTTAAAATTCTGCTCGTGTTGTGTTTCATCTCCCACTTGTACCAGAGGTGGATTTCCATGAAGCTAATGAAGCCTAAACCTCGGTTCCCCTCACTTGCACGGGCACCGTCCCACATCCTCAGGCAGAGATAGCAATATATTTTCATGATTATACATTTTTAAAAGTAAAAGTATTGTGTGGTTTTAAAGAGGGCCCCCCCAATTTGTACAAACCTCAGCCCCTACAGAAACCTCGCTCTACCACTGCACTTGTGCTGTTGTATTTTTTAGAGTAGATAAATATTTCTCTTGTACTCATGTCTCTATCAAAAGCAGGAAAGAAGGAAAAGACAGCCATGAGTTTTAAGAAATGTGAAAGAGCATAATTCTTTGGGGAAGGGAAAAATACACTTGTGTATTTAAATGTGCAAACATCCAGCTCTGATCTGTGATTTGTGCTGCCCACCCGGCCCATGTACGCATCTACGTTGGCAACCCGTAATCTGGCCTTCAGTAAAGAAGCATTGCAAAGAAAAAAGTTCCACCTGTGGCAGCCCATTACCTGTAAAAGTTCATGGGACCCATCGGCCTTAATCTCCTGGACAAACGGGCTCAGCATCCTCACCTGTTCAGGGAGGGGGCTGTGATTCTAAGACACAGTTGCATGGTGTAGACTACCATGTCAGCGAATTGCCTCTACTCCATTTAACTGGATTATCACAAGCATGGGTGACAATGCCACAAACCTCAAAATAGCTGGCTCCATCAAAGCATGTGCAGCCATGTGGTGCCTTTGACCCGTTCTACTCAATCTTGGCTGCACCTTGGAATCACCTGGGGAGCTTTCAAAAAAATGTTGCCTGGGTCACACACCCAAGGATTATTCTGATTTGATTGGGGCTGTGATATGGTCTGGGCAATGGCCTTTTTTTAAGCTTCTCAGGTGATGCAATGGGCAGCCAAGGGTGAGAGTCACTCCCTTACGCCATCTGATCCGGGGAGGATGCTAAAACCTTGCTACGCAAGGGGTGGTCCTCAAACCGGCGGAGTCGGCATCGCTAGCCAGCATGCGAGGAGTAATGGAGAATCCCAAGCCCTGCCCCAGACCTGCAGAAATCAGACTCCACGTTTCATCAAGATCCCCAGGGGATTTGCCCGCCCACTAAATTTTGAGAAGCACTGCCTTAGCAATCATTAGTATCTGGATCAGCCACCTCCATTTCCAGATGCAGAAATTGGAAGCCACTCACGTGAAATGATTTGGCCAAGCTCCCCCAGAAGCCTGCCGGAGTCCCAGGTCTCCCACCCTCAAGCTTCAGCCAGACTTTCTCTCCCTCAGCCGGACTTTGTGCGGTTCTAGAAGGGCACTGAGAGTCGGAGGCACAGCTCCCGGCTCTGAGTTGCAGAAACCAAAACCGCACCGTTTACTACAGAATTTCTGGCTTTTTCTTGCTAGGAGAAAAACATGTCTCTGTAAGTTCCATTATGTATTCTGGGTATACGCAATGAGTTTGTCTTGAGACATATTTATGCCTCAGAATATTATGTATTCTCTTTATATACCATGCAAGGTTAAATTTTTTGAAAATTTATATTTGCTTTTTATCACCCAGACATATAAGCGATTTATAGCCAGGCCTGACGGATTGGAATCAAATGGCAACACCTGGATTAACCCCATGGAACCTGGTGGCCGTTGGTCAGTCCTTGCTATTTATGATATTTTCACCTGGGTGAATGCATTAAAGACTTTCCTTTCAAGATAAATATGCAGGTGGCTATCGTTTTTGCAAAGCAGGCACTTCCTCTTGCTGCTTTAAGTTCATCCAGCATTTTTTTCAAAGACAGACATATTGAAACAGTCATACACTGAATAATTCATGTGGAAAAATTTGGGGGAGAGCTAAATAGAGGTGACTCGCGGAATATTCTTACTTGCTGGCATTAGAAAATGGAGAGTCCCTGTATTACATCATTGCTATTCACCAGAAATGCAGTGGTTGAAGCAGGTTAGGGACCCTTCACAAGGCCCCTGCACACCGATCCTTCAGTCACTCACCCAACTCTTAATAGTTGGAGATAAAAGATGCTCTGAGTATGCAAGCATATTCGAAGGCCATCATGTCATTGGCCTGGCCCGGGGAGGTCTAATACCACACCGATAGAAGCTTCCTGCCAAACCTATGACATTATCGCACGTGCATTTGCCTAGGTGCCGGTGCACACCTCCCAGCCACTATCCTGATCTATCACCCACGATTTTCTACAAGACCCAAAGAGGGTCTTTACGTGCAAATCTCTGGCCAAGGGGGGTCCTGCAGAAGCACTCAGCATTCACCCAGGTGCAAAAGCCAGCGAGAGGATGAATCATTATTATTTTTTTAATCAAGTAACAGACCCAGGTGTAGCAGCAGCCCAGCTTTCTAATATCACTGTGGCTTTGATAAATATGTCCCATTCCTTGATAACTTTTCCAAATCCTTTAATATCCTGCAGCTCAGTCCCTGATGTCTGGCTGCCGCAAAAATGTGTGAAGGGAGACCAAATGTCAATAAAATCTCCCTGCCTGCCTCAGCCCGGAACATAATCAGCTCCAAGGTAAATAAATGGTAAGTTAGTTATCTGCTGCCGGGGAGGGCAGGCCTCCGTACTTATCTGACTTTCATTTTTGCCTTCCTATGGAGCTGACCAAAACATCTTCTTATTCCAGTCTCTTCTGGGGGAGGGTGTCGGATTTTTTCCCCCTTTTTTTTTCCTCTTTTCTTTTTCCTTCCCCTTGGAGGGACAGCCTGCTCTGCTGTTCTGAAACGGCTGTCCGCTTTGTGCTTCGCTCTCTTCAACTCCATTAAATCACCTTTCGTCACATTAAACACAGGTCTTCGGGGTGGTTGGAGAGCTTTGCTCTGAGGGATGATGTTATAAGGAGGACGATGTGTATGAAAATCATTTTTCAGTTCAATCCCGGGCAGGCCACAAGGAGAGGGGAGGTACAAAGTGTGTCTCACTTGAGACAGGAGCCAGGTTCCTTGGGAGATGTTTCTTTCATTCATTCTTTCATTCATTCATTCAGCAAACACATAATAGAGCACCTTTACGTGTCAGGCTCTAGGAATGTATCAGTGAACAAAAGAGACAAAGATATCCCTCCCCTCATGGAGCTTCCTGCCGAAAGCCTCTTGGGGAACGTGCTTAACATCCGACTCACAGAAAAGAAGAGGGGCTGATTTGGAAAGTTTCAGGTGTTTCCTGCCCATAAATGACTCCTGCTCCAGCGCCAAAGCGTGGTATTCTTCTAGGAGATGCTCTTTCTTTTGAGTTAAACCGTCCTTTTTTCTATGAGCAATTGCCCTTGGAAGGGATTAGCTGTTATCACTCTGTAGCACCTTAGTGTGAATTTATTTATTGGCTCCTTTTCCTGCCTAGATAGGAGGGCCTCCGGGGCTGCCAAAAGACAGAAAATCCTGGAAAGGCAGCACCAAGAGAGGCTGAGGACAATTTAGACCAGTGTTTCTCCACAGAGTGCCCTGGGGCCACCTGTTAAAGAGGCAGATTCCTCATCCCCCATTTGGCCCCGAGGAATAAGGATCCCACTCCATAGCCTAAGAGCCCCTGCACAGGGCCTTCCCACTAAACGACCCAGGGACAGTAAAGGAGCTCTTTAGGCAACAGGCCAAATGGCCTTGAGGTTCTCCAAGCTCGGATGACTTCTAGCTCCCCTTCCTCCCGGTGGTGACATCTCCCCACTGCTACTTAGGTACTGCACCATCCTAGGTGGGCACCGATGGGAGTGAGCCATCTGTCTGCTGCCCAGGCCCGGAGCTATACACGAGGCATATGAAGAAGAAAAGAGATCAGTTCTAGGACTAGAATCTAGATGCAAGTGGGAAAAAAACGCATGCCTCCAAAGCCTGATGTGAGGCGGTGTTTTCACATTAGGTGGGCATATGCATGTCCATAAAATGCAGATTCCTTCCTCGTAGTCCCTTCTGACTCAATGGGTCTGACCGGAGCCCTAGGAATGAGGACTTGTAACCAGTACCAAACAGAACTCTGAAGCAGAAGGCCTGCATTCCGCAACTTAATACCTATTGATTTCGTAGGGCGCGGTTACTCCCTTTTGCTGCAGTGCCGTTCTCCTGTCTGCTTTGTCTGAAATCCCTGCCATCACAGTCACTAGCAGTTTAAAGAGCGGGTGAGTAGCAATGACGTACAGCAGGGTAAGGAAGAACTCAAGAAAGAATGCTTCAGTTTTCGAGCAAATTTAGACAAAATGTAAAGCAGCTAGAACTTGCTGGGTTCACATAGAAAACTGTTTTCATCCCTGGTCTTTCCTGGCAAAAGAATCTCAAGGTAATAAATGGCCTTCAGGATGCCAGCACAACATGGCCTCGGAGTAAGATCAGAGCAAGGGTACGGCCGTAAGATCTTTGTTGAGATCTCAAAAGATAGAATACGGCGCCCTGTAGATCATCCCATGTAGACAAAAAGTTTTCTAAGAATACTAAGGGTGTTGTCCTACAGCCCTGGCTCACAGCCTGGATCCCCAATACCTCTACCCAGGCCTGATATACAGTGTGACAAAAAATGGTTCAGAGAGGTTAATTCATCTGCCTGTAGTCACACAGCTATTAATGGCAGAGGCAGACTTAGAATCCAAGAAGACTGACTTCTACACCCTGACCCAAGACAAACTATTGACTCCCTGAGAGGAGGTGGGTACCCTTAAGTGTAAGTTCTCAAGGCCTTTTAGTTTATTTCATATGAATCTCATATTATTTACTTCAATACCCTTTGCAACTTTGACCCTGTTAGAAAGTGAATTGAGCCAAGGTTGGTGTTTTATAATTTGCACAGATGATTTCACGGTTCACCTTCCATCATATTTACCTGCTCTAGGATGATGGGATGGTGTTGGGTAGGGGTGGGAAGGCAGAGGACACCGGCTCCACTGCCCCCTGCCTTGCTACCCTTACCCCCAAACTTCTCACTGTGCCCTTTGCAGGGACTTCGCTCATGCCGGCCCTCTCATTGCAGCTGCCCTTTCACTGCCTGTAACAGGCAGTACTGCTGGGTAACAAATCACCCAAAACTTAGTGGCTTAAAATAGCAATCATTTTATTGTGCTCAGAGAGTCTATGGGTCAGATATTCAGACAGGGCATAGCAAGGATGGTTTGTCTCTGCTCTAGGATATTTGAAGCCTCATCTGAGAAGACTCAAAGCCTGGGGGTTACTTGTAGCTGGGGCCTGGAATCTGGAATCATCTGAAGGCTCCTTCATCCACACGTCTGGTTCCTGGGCCGGAAGGACTCAAAGACTGCCTAGTGGAGAACTACAGGAGGAAGTCCATGTAGCTTGGGCTTCCTCACAACATGGCGGCCTCAGAATAATCAGACTTCTTACATAGCAGCTCAGGCCTCCATGGGCCTCTTGTGCAAGGGATTCAGCAAATAATGGGGAAGCTGCATGGTCTTTTATGGCCCAGTCTCAGAAAACACCCAGAATCATTTCCCCTGGACTCTATTGATTGGAGCAGTTACAAGCTCCCCAACCCCATATTCAAAGAGAGGAGACAGAGACATGGACCATACCTCTCAATGGGAGGAGGTCAAGGTCACATTGTAGAAGAGCCTGTGGGTCTGGAGATATTGTTGGTCACTATCTCTGGAAAATATAGTCTGTCACTTTGCCCTCTGGCCACAATTCATATCCTCCTGCCCATCCTTCTGTGCTTAATTCAAGCCCCCTCCTCCAGGAAGCCTTCTCTGATCCTCGAAGTCCACCTTAACACCTATTTTCTTTCTATGAGTTCTACTTAATATCACAGAGGAGGAGGAGTATACTTAACATTACGAGGCATTGAACACTTCATTTAGATTAACTCATTAAATCTTCAGGACAACCCCTTAAGGTAGGGGCTATTACTATCACCCTTTTACAGTTGAGGAAAGTGAAGCCCAAAGAAGTTAGATTACTTGCCAAAGTCACATAGTTAACAAAAGGCAGAGCCAGAATTTGAACCCAGACAATCGGCTCCAGAGTCTAATCTCCCCCACTTCCTATCCTGCCTCTCAGTAGCTCTTAACGAATCGCAGTTCATTTTTCCCCAGCCAAACTAAAATAGCTTCACTCCTTGGCACTGCCACAGTCCCTGACACAGTGCTAGGCTCACCCACATTCTCAGTGAGGGATTTCTAAATGGATGTATATTAGCAACCCCTCAACCCCAGAACTGACCATGTCCCCAAGTGCCAGCATGCACATTTGTGTAACTGGCCCCCTGACCCCAGCCTTGGCCAAAGCAGGAAGACAGATGCAATTTTCAGAGTGTGTAGAAAAGCTTCAGGAGAATCAGTCTATGCCAGAGCCCCTTGGGTAGGGCAGGCACTGAGGACTGGCGGCCAGCAGGGACTTCTAAAGTGCCTGCATAAGCACCCCAAAAAGCCAAAGGTAGATGGAGGTATAAAAAATGAGATTTCAAGATGGTTTTAATTCTGGGCTCTGAGAGTCTTGGGGACTGAGTTGAGTGAAAGAGAGAGAGAAATGATTTAGAACCAAAGGGTTTTTATGGGCGGCGGGGCCTCTTTCAGCCTGAGCAGGCAGATTGAGAAATCCGTAAACAACCAAGGAGCAAGCCCAGAGATAGAGAGCGTGGTCTAACAGGCAGAGGGATAATAGCGCTCAAGTCGAGGGAGGCCCTGAGCCACATGAAAATGATTCAGGGCATAAAAGACTATGCCTGGGTGCTTTGTATCTGAACAAAAGCATTCCACGTGCACGCAAAAGTGGCTTCAAAAAAAGAACAAGTTTTCCTGACTTGCCTTTCTGGCTTATAAATTTATGCTTCAGACCTTTACCTTGAAGCTGCGTTGCCCATGTAAGAGCTCATCTTGGAGGCGCAGTGGAGGGCACTCCGTATTAGCCAGAGTATTAGCGATTCTTGGCTGCCAACTGCCTGAAGGTGTGTCTTCGCTCAGCTCAGGCCAGACTGTGTTACTCTGAAGAAGCCAAGGATGCCGAGGCAGTGACATGACCTTAGGCCATGGAAGCAGGAAGAAATGCAAAGGTGCGCAGATAACTTTAGCGACCTCAATGGGCTACTTAACTCCTTGGGGAAAAAATAGAGGCGTCACCAGTGAAGTGCCCCGGGCAGCAGATGGCAGTGTGGGCAGCCTTATACAAGGGAGGGTGTCTGACTTTGGGTTCTCCTAGAAGCTGACCCCAAAACAAAGAAATGAGTGCAAATAATTTACTTGGGAAATGCGAGAAACACTGGTAGGGAAGT
Organism: Propithecus coquereli; assembly: GCF_000956105.1. Classification (NCBI taxonomy): domain Eukaryota; kingdom Metazoa; phylum Chordata; class Mammalia; order Primates; family Indriidae; genus Propithecus; species Propithecus coquereli. Next base: position 1,583,730 of record NW_012141969.1, on the reverse strand, counting down.
GGGAAAATTAGACAGGGAGGGGAAGGCAACCAGACAAGAGTTCACTATCTAGCCAACTGCCACTGCGGGCAATTGGAGCTTAATCCCATCGAGCAAAACAGGAAGCAGCGAGAACAGTGCTTCTCCAGGTATGTGGGTGAAGGACCAGGTTGTCTGGTGTTGTTATCAATGCATTGCAAATGGATGCTTTTGTAAAAAATACAATAAAAATGTCACAGCAATGTCCAATGGCTATAAAAGTTCCTAAAGGCCAACTTTCCCTTTGTGTACTTATCTCGAAATGTATGAATGATAAACATTTCACAGCTTGTCACTGGTCCAGGGACCACACTTCGAGTAGCTCTGGTGTAGAATGCACACCCCCAAGTTATGCCACCCGTGGAGCCGTGCTAGTCATTGGTTGAGGGTGTGTAATTCTTCCATGTACATGGGCAGAGTGGTGGTCTACAGTTTCTAGAAAGCCATCAGGCAAACAGATGCAGACTGGCAGCTGGGAGTCAGCTTGAATAGGCTGAGGGAGCAGGGTGGGGCTCCGACAGCATCTGTGATAGAGGGGCCCACCCTGTCTCTTCCTCCCTATTAGCAACATTCTACGGCCTGAGACAAGGGCAAGGCAGAGGCCAGACGGGAGCACCTCGAAAGTGGGGAGGTCTAGACCCCAAAGTCAGGACTTCACGATGGCTAGCTGTAAACGAATGGGCAATATTGAATGAGCTCTAATTTGTCTGCCCAGCCTAGCATTTGAATTCAGCTCTCATCGAAGCAGCCAGCCCATTGTTTAAAAAACAACAAAAAATCCAAACCACCCCAGCACCCCGTGTTAGGTTTGATAAGACACCAAATACAGAGGGGCTGTTTTGCCTGCCCGTGGTGCAGGCTGCTGTTTGGTTTGCTCCTGCCCGGAGTCTGTGCTTCGCACGCCTCTTCTTCCTTAGGCTTCTTTTCTAAGGGACCCAGCAGCTATTTCTGGCTGTGTGATACACTCATGGCCTGCAAGTTGGAGCCAGGAGGTGACTGCAGTCTTGGTAAGGAGGATCCAAGGATTGGAGTGTCTATCCGGGCTGTGCAGGAGTCCTCAGGGAGAAGCCAGACCAGCCTGGCCCCTCTACACTCAGCATCGTGCCTGGGATGGTTCCTTTCAGAGCATAGGAGAAGGCGGTAAGAGTAATGCTAAAATAATGCTGATCTCAAGAATGTATACCTTCAGACTCCACTTGGGCAGTGACCTTGCGTGCTGGGTCCTTTCTAAGCATGATTTCACAGTTCCAGGAATAGTCCTGAGGAGTGTGTTACAGCGACTGACAGCGACATCTGCCATGTCCCACTGCCTGGGTTTGGATGCTGGATCATCCGCCTCTGAGCTGAGTGACTCAGTGTGCCTCAGGTTCCTCATCTATAAAATGGGGCTCTACCCACCACGTTGAGCTGTTAGTATCCTAAATGGGCTAATCTCTGTGACGTGCTCAGAGCAGGGTGAGGCATAGAGTTAGCGCCCGTGTGGTCCTGGATCCCAGGCCCTCTGGGGAAATGACCAGTAGCAAGTCAGCTGGGCCCCTGCGACACGTGATTTCACTGTTGTTGTGCTGATGGCAGCCAAAGAAAGGAGTGTGACTAAAACTGTCCGTTTTCAGCTGTTGGCTCTGCGATGACATGCAGGCCCCAGATGGAGGGCTTCCGCCAACTGTGCCACTGACTGCTGCAGCCACTGCTGCTACTCCTACTATTGCCACCCGGGAAATTTTGCATGACCACCAGGGTTTTCACCTCAGGGGACAGACCCTAGGGTCATGGTTATTTCCTTAACCTCCTTGAATCATGCTCCTCCCCCAAAAGCTAGGAGGGGAGTAGGGAAGGGTCAAAAGGCTATACTAAGCAAAGACCCCCGGAGGGTAACTTCTCCTCACCTTCTTCCAGGCCCTCTTCTAGATATTAAAGACTCAAGTGAGCAGCTTTCACTAGGTCTGGGAAGGTGTCACTAGAAGGTGGCTTTCCGGTCAATCCCTGAAGGAGATGAGGGAGGGAGGAGCCAGGACAAAGGCCCTCAGATGGGGGTGTGCCTGGCCTGTCGGGGGAAGGGGAGGGAAGCCATGGTGGCCAGGGCAGAGGAGCAATGGGGAATGGGGAGGGTGGAAGGAAATGAAGTGGTGGGGCAGTGGGGGTAGGGGAGATGGCGTGGGGCCTTATGGGCCACTGTGATGACTTTGGCTTTCCTTGGGAGTAGCTGGGGGGCCGTTGGAAGACGGTGAGCAGTGGAGGGCCACAGTCTGACTCACGTTCTAAGGGAGGACTTCAGCGTGCTCTGAGGGCAGCCACGCCGGAGGGCTGCCACAGTGAGCCGGGCTTGAGCGGAAGGGGCAGGACAAAGGCAGCAGCAGCAGAGAGGGTGGGAAGCAGCCAGATCCTGGATCTATGTTTTGAGGTATTGCCAACAGGATTTACTGCAAGCACGAGTGAGAGAAAAAAGTGAAGGATGCATGTGAGGTTTTGGACCTGAGCAACTGGAAGAATGGAGCTGCCAAAAGTGAGATTCCCAAGACTGTGGGAGGAACAGGCTCGAGCAAGGAGGTGATGGGGAGCTTGGCTGAGTCTGAGATGCTGCTCGGTGTCCAAATGGAGATGTTCAGTGGCAGCTGGGAAGGTGTGTGCTGCAGATGGGAACCAGGCGGTCCTCCGCGCGTAGGTGCTATTCAACAGCACGAGACCGGATGGGGCCACCCAAGGAGAAGGAGCAGACAGAAAAGAGAAGAAGAGGTGCCCAGGAGTACTGGGCCACCATGGGGTCAGAGGTCGGGGAGGTGAGAAGCAGCCAGCAAAAGAGGCTGAGAAGGAGTGGCCAGAGGGATGAGCAAAGCCAGGAGAGAATGATGCCCAGGAGCCAGTTAAAGAATGGGGTGCCTTTGGGATTAGGGTACAGTGGGCTGCGGGGGTAACACCACCACAAAAATGTGCCTAATAATAACAACAAAAATCCTTCCAGGGAGAGCAAATTCCTCGGGGGTCTTTCTGCCTGGCTCAGTGCTTTCCTTGCCTCCTCTTGTAGACAAGCTGCACGTGGGCCCTGAGTTGCCTGCTCCCTGTTCCTTGCAACATCCTACTGCTTGGGCGCCTGCCTTTGTCTGGGCCTGGCTCCTGTCCTCCCCTCTTGCACCATGTCTTCCGGCATCTGGCCCCGTCCTCATCCTAGCACCTGCGGAGCCCCAGAATGCACGTCTGTCCCAGCTCCACTAGGTCCCCACCCCTCCGCCAGTTCTGGACCCAATATCCACCAACCTCAAATTAGCACCTGCCCTGGTTTGCACCTGCACCGGGATCAAACCTCCTGGCACAAGGCTTGTCTGTGATTTGTGCACTTTTTTGGCCAACGGGTTCCGCCCATCTCTGGCAAGCCCCATTGTTCTGGAAGCTTTCCAGCAAGCACACCTTCTTCACTCCCACTTGGCCAACCTCAAAGCAACCCAGCATTAAAAAGACTTGCTATGCAGAATCCACTTGATTATAAAGAAGCACAAACACTCACGCACGCATGCACGCACACACACGCTCGCCACCACCATCGCCACCCACCATCATCCTTTGCAGCCGAATCCATCGCCGAGCCACTCAGCTGTCAACAGCGATTGGGAATCATGACTGAAGAGACCAAAATTACGTGCACACATCTCTTCTCTTCTTGCCACTCTGAGGCAGGAAGGGCCCTTAAAAACTGATTAGAACATCCTCCCCTCCTCCCAAGTAAATAAATGCTGGTCTCTCAGGAGGGAGCAGGGAAGGGAGGCTGTGAGGCGTTGGGTGGGTTTTTCCCTCGCCACAGCAACCTCTTCACTCATCGGAGGCTGGCTCAGAGGTTTTAGAGGGAGGCAGCGCCGTAACTCATGAGATTAAAACATGCCCACTTCTCCCCAGACATGTATTCTATATGAAAATGTGGTTTATGGGCATCGGGTCCACAAATCTAAAGCCCAAGCAATTCTACCTATGACCATCAGTCATGGAAGTTACACTCACGGAGAATGAAAATTTACACGACCACTGTTAGCCCATAACCAGCGACAGAGCATCCTCCCCCCGCCCCAGGAGCCAGGTCTCCCTGACAACAACTATCTGCCCTGTTTTTACTGGCTGGTACCCAGACTGGTGGCAATGACTCTCAGATGTGAGTATTTATCATGAGATGCTCTCAAGGTCCATCTCTTCTGGTTTTAGAGAGGGGACTAGATTAGGAATCGGGGGGAAATGGGCCGATTTTCATCTCTGCCACTTACTACCCGTGTGAGTAAACCTTCACCATTCAGCCTCTCTGTCTCAGTTTCTGCCTCTGCTTACCTGTCCTGAGAACCTCACATGCAACAGTTGTTACAAGAATGATCTGGATTCAGCACAGCATAGTAACGAAGCTCTTAGGCTGTGAAGTCAGACGACTTTTCAAATTCTGCCTCTATCACTTGCTGTGCAACTTTGGACAAGTTACCTAACCTCTCTGGGTCTCAATTTCCTCCTCTGTAAAAGGACATAATAATAGTACCTGCCTCATGGTGGTGTTATGAGAATTAAAGGAGTTAATATTAATATTTATATAGGGCTTACAATAGGGCCCGGCAAGTGGGCAGTGCTAAATAAGCATCGCATCAAATTCATTCATTCGACAAACATATATGGAGCACTGTATTAGTTTCCTGGGCTACTGTAACAAAGTACCACAGACTGGGTGTCTCACAGCAACAGAAATGTATCGTCTCACACTTCTGGAAGCTGGAAGTCTGAGATCAAGGTGTCAGCAGGGTTGGTTCCTTCTGAGGGCTGTGAGGGGAATGCGTTCCCTGCCCCTCATCCAGCTTCTGGTGGTTGTTGGCAATCTTTTGTGTTTCTTCGCTCATAGAGGCATCACCCTGATCTCTGTCTTTATGTTCACATGGTGTTCTCCCTGTTTGCATGTCTCTGTGTCCAAATTTCCCCTTTTTGTAAGGACATTAGTCTTATTGGATTAGGGCCTACCTAAGTTAAGATGTCACTTTAACTTGATGACATCTGCAAAGACCCTATTTCCAAATAAAGTCACATTCTGGGGTACTGGGAGTTAGGAATTCAGCACATCTTTTCTGGGAGGACACAATTCAACCCATGACAAACACCTACTAAGGATCAAGTGCTCTGCAAGGTGCTGAGGATACGAAAGTTAATAAAACATGGTCATGCCTTAGGGAGTTCACATCTGAATGTGGGAAACAGATTTCTGTGTATTAACTCAGTAAGTATTGTCTAGGGAAATGTACAAATACAAGGACAAGAGCAGGGTACCCTTGGGTTGTGGCGCCAGAAGAGGAATTTCAAAAGGCTTCACATGTGTGCCGGGCCTTCAAGGGTGAGCTAGATTGACATTCTTCAAAGGGGCAACACACTATCAGAGATGCAGGAATCTGGAAGCACGTGGCGATTTCTGGGAACTCAAGTCCTTGATGGGGCTGTAGTGCCAGATGGGATCTGGGAAAGATAAATCAAGAAACATTGTTAGGACCAGATTCCCAAAGGCCCTGCCTTCCAGGTTAAAGAGTCTCCCTTTATCCTATAAATACTTGTCTTAGATCAAGGACCCCAGAGGAGACAAGGGTCCTTGCGAAAAGGATTTATCAAAAAATATTACCAGGAAAAGCTAGGAGGGGAGTACAGAAGGGTCAAAAGGCTATAGTAAGCAAAGACCCATAGAGGGCAACTTCTGCCCAGTCCTGCAGGGGAACTCTAGAGACAGAATAGGTCACACCTCAGAATTGTCCAGACTGGAGCGAGGGAGCTGGAGGAGTTGGTTCTAGGCCAGAGTTGGTTCAGAGCTTCCCTCGGGCACTTTGGGCTCTCCGCACTTCGCAGTGCAGTGGCTCTGGCAGCCTGAGGGCAGTCCCTCAGCAAGGAGACACTGGCTGTGAGGCATGAAGGCACACTAGGAACCGATGTCCACACAAATGGCAAAAAGATTGGAGGGTGGGGTGCCAAGAGTGGCTGCTACTCTTATGGAAAGTCATTAAAATGTTTTAATCAAGGAATTAAGTGATCTGATCTCTACGTCAGAAATCTAACCGGTAATGGTGTAAACAAATGGAATGGCAAGAAAACAGGCTGGCGGTGAGGAGAGCACTTAGGAAGCCATGGCAATGGTCCAGGCAAGAGCTTCTGGGGATCCAAACAAGGACGCGGCGGGGAAGGTTGGGGAGACAACAGAGGAGGAGGGGATCAGAGGGACATTTATGGCTAGGACCTGATGATTGTTTGGCTTTGAGGGAGAGGTAACTAGCTCGTGTGTCTAAGGGGATAAGGAATATAAAGCAAGTTTACCCAAGAAGATAGGAGGGTGGTTTGGGGCACGTCGAATGTCTACAGGATACCCAGCTGGAGATGGGTGGAAATACAGACCTGGACATCAGGAGAGAAGCTACAGCTGGAGGTATAAATTTGGAAGACATTGATCTGGAGATGGTAGATGACAGTAGGAGCCAGAAAGAGAGGGTAGAGTCAGAAAAAAGATCAAGAAGAGAACACTAGAAAATGGCAACTCTTGAGAGGTAAACAAGGGAAAGAGATGAAGCTAGAGCAACAAGGCAGATTCAGAACTAGAAGGGGTGTGTAGCAGGAGGCAAAAGAGGAAGAAGCTGCAAGAAAAAAACGTGGTCAATAGCATTTAATGATGCATAGATGTCAAAAGAGGGTCAGGAATGAGCAGAAGTCATTAGTTTCGACTATTACAAAAGCGTTGGTGACCTTTACAGGAACCACGGTGGAGGGCAAAACCGCATTGTAATAGGTTAAAGAGGAAATAGAAGAAGAAGTGGAGGTAACAACGTACACCAGTGCTACCCAAAGCATGGTCCACGGACCAGTAGCATCGCCATGATCTGGTTGCTGGCTAGAAACACAAATTCTCCAGCCTCGCCCCAGAACTACTGAATGAGAAATTCCAAGACTGGAGTTCAGGAATCTGTTTTGAACAAGCTCTCCAGGTGATTCTGATGCATGCAAAAGTTTGAGAACCACTGATACATACAACTTAAAAGAAGTATGACTGTGAACAGTTACCTGCAGAGGAGCCAGTGCCCAGTTAGGATGGAAAATTCAGCAGTGCTTCACAAATAGAAAAAGGTATTGGGAGAACATACAGGTAGCCATTTGTTTTGTAATTAACAAAGAATAAAATGATCTGTAAGTTATCCATGGGCAAATTGCTAAAATGAGTGCCATAGGGAGATGCGATGTCTGTTATTTTTAGAGCACAAAATTATCATCTGGATGGTAATTTTCACCTAGATCTCTCACAACATTGTAAGAGTAGTGACCGATTAGTGTAAAACTAACCATCAAATAGGTCATGAGAAACCACTGAACCTCAGTGTTTTTAGAGACAGGTAAGTTGAGAGGCTAAGGTGAATTTGTTATTGCCAATCTTGCCATAGAATGCAAACTTCTAATTCCTAATGTCCAAGTTCATTCTAGTTTCTATTGCTGTGAAACCAGCCAGCCGAAACCTAGTGGTATAAAACCACAGCAGTCAGTTATTATTATTATCTTCTCTCGTTCTGGAGACTGGCTGGGCTCAGCTAGGCGATTCTCCTGTGGTTGCAGTCAGATGGTGGCTGGTGCTGGAGTCATCTCAAAAGCTTTCTTATTTGCATGGCTGGCTGTTGACAATGGCTGTTAGCTGGGACCTCAGTGGGGGCTGTTGTCAGGAACATCTCCGTGCATCATCTCTGTATCGTCTGGGCTTCCTCACAGCACGGCAACTGGGCTCCAAGGATGGTGTCCTGAGAGACAGTACTAGGCAGAGGTTGTATCGCCTTTTCTGACCTAGCCTCAGAAGTCACACAACATCACTTCCTCTGTATTCTATTCGTAGAGGCAGCCATAGTCCTGCCCAGATTCAAAGGGAGGGAACACAGACTCCATCTTTGCACAAGGGCAAGGCAAGTTTCTGGAAGAGCATGTAGGGCAGAGACTATTGTTTTAGCCATTTGTGCAAAATACAATCTGCCACAGGAAATAAATCCTCAGTGGTCAACCCAGTTATGACCTTGCTCACTCTGGCAGGTAAGCTGCAGCCTGTCTCTAATTACCCATGACCAGGCTGATTTGTCATTCCTGTGACCTTCCTTCAGAGGAGGGGCATGGACAGTTGGAAGACAAATCCTCAGAAGGTCTCCATGGCCAGAACACTGCCCTGGGTCCAGCCCGGAGCTCTGGAAAACCCCCCTGGAGAACCCCTACCTCCTCCAGGAGTTAAGCAAGGGAAGGGTGTGGTCACTGGAGGCACAAAAGGAATTGATCAACAGCCGGAATTACATCACCCCCTCTCTTTGTTCATTTTTCATTACTGTTGTTGTTCTTTCTCCTGTGTTTAATTTCTCTCCTTCCTTACTCTCCCCTAGGACCTCCCCCTTGGAGATGGGGTTGGGGGGTTTGATTGATTGGTGCTGAAAGCAGGGAGGTTGCAAGTAGAGAGAGATCACCTTACCCCGGAGATAGTTTCCATGGCAACAGGGACAGGTTGGTGGGAGGGGTGGGCAGATAAGGGCCCCACTTTGGGGTTCGGTGTGCAGTGGAGGTGAAGGCTGGAGTGTTTACAGCAGAGAGAGAAAAAAAACAGCCTATGCAGCTGGTTTAGGGAGTGGAAACGTTATTGGAGACAGCTTTGAGGCTGGGCCCTGCTGACCTCTCGCCCCTCACTCTCCCCTCCATGACCATGATGCAACAACCTCAGCAGCAGCATCTGCCTGCCGGCTGCACCCCCTTCACCCTGGTCGTTTCGTTATTTCCTCAAGGAAAAGCGCTCTCCTCCTCCTTCCTCGCTCTGCTCTCCCTTGTGTAGCTCAGCCTTGGCTTCTAACCTGAGAGAATTGGCAAAGGCAAATTCCCATCCCAGCGGGTCGGGTCGTAAGGTGGGGGAGGCAGCCCAGCTCCCTGCTGCAGCCTGGGTGGGGGTGTCTCCAGACGCCCATCCTCCCACTTCTGCATAACAGCTTTCGCTGGCCTCATTTCTCAGGGAGAGGGGGGCCATAGGTCACTTCAAAAGAATCCCCCCGGGAATCGCCAGAGGCTGTTAATTAGCCCAGAATACACAGGGAGCCCTTGTGACCACTCAGGCAGCCAGCACTTCCGCATACGCCCGCCCAGGCCTAACCCTTCAACACTGTCAGAGCTGGTTTGCTCTGGACTCAGGGCGAGGGGTCGCGCGGCTGAGGGATTCCTCCTGAAGGCAAAGAGGGACTTTGGTCCTTTTGATTTGACGGGACTCCTCCTTCCCCGAGGATGGATCCAGAAATTGACTCTCTCCTCCCTCCCCCCACCACCTTGCCTCCCCCATCTCTTGACTCACTGATGCTGTGGCCCCACATCACACTTGGGTGCTCTCCCCTCCGCTTCTTTACCGCCCCCCGACCCCTGCCGCTGATTTCCTTCAGTGTCAATGAGCAACAGAAATTTCTGGGGCTGGCTCATCCTAGAGTAAGTGCTCCTCCAGTTCCTCGAAACAGGGTTCAGAGAAGGCGGAAGCAAAACATATGCTCTCCAGCCTAGGTTGGCACCCAAGGGGGCTGTGGGGCACCCTGGGCTTCAGCGGGCAGGCTCTCTGACACACCCCCTGGGCCGGGGAGCCTTCAGGGACAGGGTCTTGGTGTTGTTTCTCTCTGGATCTTTAGAATCTTTTCAGTGCTGCCACATGGGCAGGCTTAAAAACACATGTTCCTCAACAAGTTCAACCTAGAATTACCATAGGATCCAGCGTACGTACCCCTCCTAGGTATATACCCCGAAGGAATTGAAAGCAGAGACTCAAACAGATACTTGGACATGGACGTTCATAGCAGTGTTATTCACAAGAGCCAAAAGGTGGAAACAAACCAAGTGTTCGTTAATGGATGAGTGGATAAAGTATGGTAAAGACATACGGTGGAATATTATTCAGCCATAAAAAGGAATGAAATTCTGACACATGCTACAACATGGATAAACCTCCAAAATGTTATGCTAAGTGAAAGACAAAAGGCCACATATTATATGATTCCATTTATGTGGAGTGTGCAGAATAGGAAAATCTGTAGAGACAGAAAGTATACTTGTGGTTGCCCAGGACTGGGGGAAAGAGGGGATAGGGGATGGCTGCTAATGGGTATGGGGTTTCCGAGAGGGGTGGTTAAAAAAGCTCTGGAACTAGGGAGTGGTGACAGTTGCAGAACATTGTGAAATGTACTTAATGCCACTGAATTGTACTTTAAAACAGTAAATTTTACGTAATGCGTATTTAATCACAATCGTAAAATGCATGTTGTAATAACGCCACACCCTTAGTAACCAGAGCCGCAGAGCCATGGAGTTATCTGCACTAAGGGTGACCAACAGTGCTGGTTTTCCCAGGGCTGTCCCGGGTTAACACTGAAAGCCCCTCCACGACAGGCACTCCAGGCTGATCGCTGATTCTCTTTGCACTGGAATCCTGCCTCCTCCTGGCTGGCGGAGCTGAGGGCAGAGTTCTTACCTTCTCTAAACTGAGGTTTCCTGCCCAGCGGGTGTGCTTCAGGGTTAGATGGGACAATAAATAATAACACTGATGGCAGCCAACAGTTATAAAGCACTTACTATAGGCCCTGTTACCGGCCAGTGCTTCAAACAACCACACGAACCCCCTGAGGGTCTTTGTAAGCATGTAGATTGGGCTTCAGCAGGTCTAGGGCAGGGCCTGAGAGTCTGCATTTCTGATGAGCATCCACGTGATGCCTGAAGCTGCCGGTCCACAGACCACACTTTGAGAACCGAGGTTTTAAGCTCTTTGGGTATGTTCATTCATTCACTACTCACAACAACCCAGTGGGGAAAGAACTGTTTGCATCCCCATTCTACAGACAGGGCTGGAGGCATAAGGAGCTTTGGTGACTTGCCCGAGGTCACAGAGCTGGGAGGTGAGAGAGGCAGGATTGGAACCCAGGGCGGTGTGGCAGCAGAGGCCATAGTTATAAGCAGTACCCTTTTCTGCTGCAGAGATAATGTGGGTAAAGGATCCAAGCCAAGCCTGCCATGGGGTCACCTTTCAAAAAATAGTAGCTATTGTTGTTCTGAGTTATATGAGAAGCTGCCTTGTCCTTGAGAAAATCATTCATCTTTACAGATTCCTCACTAGACCACAGGGCCTCTAATGTCCTTCCAGCTCTCATCGAATCCATAAGCAAAGGACAACCCTTCCAGCCAAGAGTTCAGAGCCAGAGTCTTCCTTCTCTTGTCTTTCTTTTTCAGTAAATTGTTCGGGACTCTCCAGGAGCTGGGCGCCAGGGATGGGCTTCTCTGCAACTCTGACTCTCATCTGTAATCCACAAAGCGAGGAAGCTGAGTCCCCCACCCCCTCATTCAACAGGAACCCTCAGCCCCGAGGAGGGGCAGGGATGATGACTTACTTCCATCTGGATCCCCAGAGCCTAATCCAGAGCTTGGCACAAGTGCCCAACCGACACTGGGTATGTGTTAGCACCCTCCATGGCTCTCAAGACTCAGTCTCCCAATCTGTAAAATGGAGATGCTAATACTTACCCAGCATCCCAGCCTATGCCATCAGACAGTTGAAGAACAAGCCTTTCCCACTATAGTGCAGATCTATGATTAAACACCTACTGTGTGCTTTGAACTATGGTGCAGCCAGAGAGAGACATCTGGAACAGAAGCACATCCCTGTCCCCCATCTGGCAGTTTTGTGATTTGTCACAGCAGATGGCTCTATGGGAACCAGGAATCAAGAGGTGGACCACATAGCACAACTGAGCGCTTTCAGTGGCTCTGGCCAGGAAGTGGGAGGGAGCCTAGGACGGCTCTGTGAGAAAAGGGGAAAGACAGGCTCAATCTGGGTCTTGAGCAAAGTCCAAGAAAATATTTGGATCTACAGAATGGAGGAGGTTTCCCAAGCCAGGGCAATAACAGCTGACAGCTGTCACCCTATCCCTTGTGCCCTGTTCAAAGAGTCTGCAGCATTGAGCCGGACAGAGAGAGGGCAGAGGTAGGACTTCCATGGAATGGGTCTGGCCTGAATGGGTTTGTGCGGGAAGGGGCTGCCCTGAAGTGGTCCCTTCCCTCCCAGCAGAGCTTGAGCCCCTGGAGCCTTTTCAGCGCTCGCTCTGCTCCCTCCACACCCCCCCCCCAGGCTCTCCGCAGGGACAGCTTCCAGAGGTCTCCCTGAATCCATATGTGGGTTTTGGCTCTTCCTGTTTTTGGCTCTGCTCAGTGCTGGGGGATTTGAGGGTTGGTTGTGTGATTTGTACAGCTGTCATTAGGGTAATTGCACGATATTTTCCCAAATTTCTCCTGCAGCTTCAGGCTCGGTTTCCAAACTTCCTGCCCTAACAGGGGCTCTGGTGAGAGGGGCTGGCTCTGAGCCTTCCAGGCAGCTGCTAATGGTGCCCAGGGGCAGCCCTCCTCGGTATTGCATGCGCCCAGGCCAGATTGGTATTCCAGGACCAGGAAAAAGGGCAGAACAGGGCCCCTGGATAAGAGGTGTGGTAGCTTCATAACAGGCCTCATGATGATCACCGTTAATTGTACCCAGTGTCATTTCTCCCTCTCAAAATGGAAACAGATACAAATTAACCCATGTCTCTTCCGAAAAAGCAAGGACATCTCATGACACCAGGATTTGGAAAGTTCCTTCATCGTCCTCAAAGAAGGACGATTGACCAAAACTCTGCATCGTATTCTCAGCACCTCTAAACCCAGCCCTGATAATGCACAGAATGGGTGTCTCAAGCTGGCTTAGGTCAGTGCTCCACGTGCTGGCATGGAAGGAAACTAGGTAGTTGTGTGGGCCTGCCCCACTTTCAGCAAGCCTAATTAATGAATGGAGGGATAAATAAATGCTGGGGACCAGTTTGGATCCAATTGGAGAAGGGTTACCTCCCTCCTTTCTCAAGTGCATTGTCCACTTGTGTCCCGCTCAGCCTGATAGATATTTAATACTCTGGACTGTCGCCTTCGGCCTTCCAAAATGTGTGCACTGAAACATGCGCGCAAACACACACATGCATGGACTCGCACACAGGCACACACCGGCAAGAGGGAAAGTAGCCCCTTTTTTCTGCTCACATGTGGGAGCTGAGGATGAGAGAGGAAGTCCAAGACTCCAAACCGTTAAGGTAGTGAAAAAAGTGCAGAGAGTGACGCTCCCTGTACCTGGCTTCCTGGACCGCCCAGGAAAGATTATCCATGGTGGGTCCTCTGAGGCTGGAACAGTCCAGGAGATCACGGGCAGATCTGCTTGCTTTAGGCTTCGGGGCCCGTGTTCCTTCTGACCCGCTGGCTGGGGAGTGGGATGCACCGTGGAGAGCCTCGTCACTTAGCATCGCGTCTGCTCCAACATGATGCCTCCGAGTAATGTAATTTATATTTCATGCACAATTGAAGCAGCTAATGGTGTAATTCTCCAAGGGGGAAACAAGTTGTTATAGTGTTAATTACATTGCAGGCGTGTTCCCTCTCCTTTGCCCCCCAAGTGCTCCAAGGGAAGTTGCCAGGTAGTAACTGAGTGGGTGTCCAAGAACGTGGTTTTGGTGGGTTCCACCGACATCAGGGCTGAGCAGTGGCAGGAGAGCCAAGGACGCCTTTGTCCTCCCTGTTGGGAGTGGGGGACTTGGCTTAAACTACCCAGTAGCCTGGGTTTCCTTGTCCAGTCCGTTCGCAGACTCCTGCTGGGCTGCAGTGCCTCTTCTGTGTTCACCAGGACCCTGCTGGGGAGGGTGACGCTGAGACGATCTATTTGGGAAAGGAGGTGAAACCCGATCAACACGAACAAAACCCAGCCTAGACACCAGCAGCTGATGCCGTACAGTGTGGTGGGTAAACATGTGGCCTCTGAGGGGAAACTGCTGGCACCGATCCTGACTCTGCCGTGTATGAGCTGGAAAACCCCTGGGGAAATTACTTCACCCCTGTGTGCATCAGTTTTCTCAACTGTAGAATGGGGCTAATAAATTACCAGCCTCATAGGGTTGCAGTGAGGATTGAATGAGTTAATACATACATAGTGTCTAGAATACTGGCACGTAGTGTAGCAAATGCAAGTTATTATGATAGGAGGAAGGAAAGGGAGTTGAACTGTCATAAGGGTCTGGGGTTTTCTGTGACATGGTAGAAGTACATATTTTTTCTATGTTCATGGAAGTCATCTAGTGAAAAAGGACAAATGTCTTGCTTTTCAAAAACAAAAGGAGAAATGCAGATTTTGAGATATTATAGAACCATAAAATAGAGGATGTTTCCTAGAAAAAAACCAATTTGACTATTAAAGAGTTGTTTTTTTAACTTCTGGCAAAAGAAGCAAAAAAGGGGAGGTCAGAGGGAGGAAGGAAGGAAGGGAGGGAGGGAAGTCAGGCCAAACTTACTCCATATCATTTTTTTTTTTATTGATATATCACAGTAAGTCACCCAGTGGATCAGGGAAAAGTAATGCATATAATTATACTTGATTTATACAAAGCATTTTACAAAATCTCACATCTTATCCTTATGGAAAATAGGGTCAGAAGTGGATCGGCTGCTAATATAGTTTGCTGAATTGTAGGTGATCAAATTAACGTTATGCCTATGTGGGTTTGAACCCCACTTCTGGTACCCATTCCTGCATTAGTCGGGGTACAGGTACACTAACTGCCCTAACAAACAACCCCAAAATCTCAATGGCTTCAACAATATACTTGATTGCTCACATCACAGCAAAATGTAATCGACAAGAGAAACCTTGCCCCCACATGGTCATTCAGACACATGGGTCCTTTCATCTTATGATGCTGCCATCTTTAATTTATGACCTCCAAGGCTTCCAAAGATAGAGAAGAAAGGAAAATATGGTGTGGGAGATTTCTGCAAGCCAGGACTAGAAATGGTATTCATCATCTCCACCCACGTTCCACTGGCAATAATTCAGTCACATGGGAGCACATAGCACAAGGGGGCTGGGAAATAAAGTTTAGCCATGTGGCCAGAAAGAAGAAAAGAATGTGGATATCTCTCCAACAATGTCTTCCACAAGTATTGATCTACATTGATGTCCGTTTTCAAGGAGGGCTCTGGTGGCAAGCCAAACTCTATCTCTTGCCCTACCCTAAGCAACATTTCTTTCTTCGATGACTTGGATGAAGACTAGAATGTGCCTTTTAATCCCGCTAAAGTGTAACTCATTCAGGCTATCTTATGTAGTGGCAGCTTACCGGGAGTCTCCAGTAAGCGAGCATACCAAATGGCCAGATTTCACACTGACTGTATGATTGCAGAAATGGAAGAATCCAACATATCCTTATGAATTATCACATAGACCATCTCCCCTCTCCCAGGCAGCAGGTCACTATCTCCACTTGATGATGCTCTGTCTTCAATGTAACCCAACTATTCTTCTCGACTCACTTCTTTCTGTATGTCTTTCTATTTCCTCTCCTCCCCCCAGGTGAACAGTTCTGTATCCTGCTTCTTAACAGAAATTCCTGAGTGGGAGAGGAAATGTATCTGACTTGTCCAGGGAATGGTTGTGGTCCCTACTTAGGCAAAGCATGAGCCTTTCAAGCCAGATAGCCCTGTAGGCATTTGAGCGGTGTAGGGCCTGGCTGGCTTTGGATAGGAAAGAAGGCTTGCTTAGCAAGTTTCCAGGTAAGACAAAGCTGGAAATAAAAGTTATTATGATGGATGAAAAACGAAGCCTGGAAAAGATTTCACTGGACTGGAGTGATGAGCTGAAGTCAAAAAAATTAAATTATATCTGTTAGGTACCCAGCAGGAACAAATCACACACTCAGAAAGTTTAATTAAAGAGGGTTTAATGAAGGAGCTATTTACAGAGGTAGAGGTGGTAGAGACATGTAGCCACTGTCAATACTATAACCTGGCAGAGAGAGACTTGGTGGTGGATTAAATACCCAAACTCACTCTGTGCCTCCCATGGGCCACACCCAACAGGGATGCAGAGGACCAGAAAGTCCAGTGATGCCATCTGCAGACTTCAGACTCCTGAGATACAGGACACAGCAGAGAGCAGGGAATAGATCCAGAGGGGCAAAAGGAGAATGACTGCACAAAGATTCACAGACATACATGTAAAATGTTGCATTCAGCTTAAAAAGTCAGTTGCATAAAAATTAGATGGGACAAATTTCTGTGTGAAATGAGACACGTTTCATGTGAAAAAGCTGCAGAAGTGTGAGATAGCTCTAGGTTCTTTGTGAAGCAACTGTGGACGAATTAATAGGAGCAAGGGGTCTCACTCAGGGAGGTTATGGTCCACGTGCCCACTGCTTTCTGCCCTGATTGGACCATACCTTTCAGCTTCTGAGCTAGGCTGAGTCTCACACTTTAGAGGAGACATTTACAACTATGTATTTAGAGAGGCAACCAACAAACATATTGAAGAATCTTAGAACCAAGTCTAATGAGGAAAGGCTGAGAAGGATGGGGAACAACACTTCAGCTGAAGAAAAGATGCCTTAGGGAAAAGACTATAGCTTTCTCCAAGTATTTGAAGTGCAGGACAGAATGCCTTCCCTTTTGGACACACCCTCCAACCCCTCCAAGCCCCCCGGCTGCATGGTACCACTCTTATGAACTCCCACGGCAAACTGATTTTTCACGGCCTTTTCCCACCTTGCTGCAATTGTCTGATTGCTCGTCCATCTTTCCTACTAACACTTTTTCGCCACTGCACCCCAATACCCAATGCTTGGCTCCTGGGAGGTGCTCAGAGAGTATTTGTTCAATGAATGAACCATCCCCTGCAGGAACATCAAGAAGGACATGCATGGAATGGTGGGAGCGGGGCATATCCCACCCAGTTTTTAAGTCTGCCATTGTAGATACGTGAGTGAGCATATAGTTATTTGCTCTCTAAACCTCAGTTTCCTAACTGTTGCTGGGGTGTTTTAAAGAGTCGAGGGGCTGGTTTATTGGTAAAGAGCTCAGAACATGGCAGGTGCTCATGGCCATTGCTGTTGCTGCTGTTTCATGCAGGCTGGTGAAACTGTCTTAGGTCGGGTTCCTCAGAAGGAGACCTTGAGACAACGATTCACATCTAAGTGGCTTTTAGGAAATGTTCTCAGTAAAACCCAACAGGGCAGTCAGGAAGTGGGACTGAGGAGAGAAAGAGGCCAAATGAAGGCGTGCAATCAGGCAAAGTCCCATGGCGGGTAACTTTGGAGACAGTGAAGGTCACGCCTCAGAGTCTTCCCCATTGAGAAGAGCACTGGAACAGGAGTATTTACCCCACCCTCACACACACACACACGCATCAGGTACTGGGCCAGGGCTGCAGCAGGGGAACAGAAATTCCCAGGCACTTTTGCTCTCCTTGCCCCAAGGAGAAGCTGCTGCGGCGCCCTGAGGGCAGTCGGCCTACGAAGGGCACCAGTGCTGGGTGTTGGCAGGGAAAGCTCACCATGAGCTGGCGCGTGTGGAAATGGTAAGAGGGTGGTCTGTTATGCCAGTACAGAAAGAGGTGGCCAGCGGTCAAGGTTGCCAGGGAAGTCCTATTCCCCTCCCTCAAACGCTCAGGTTACCACTCCACACCTGATGCTAAGCACCCCTAATGCTTCAGAGAGTCTGAGGGCCATATGAGCCGTGTCCCCAAGGAGACAGCTGCTTCTCTTCTCCCACATTCACCTTAGTCTCTTTGGGGTGTGTTTGGCCTTTGAGATCATCCCAGGCTGTTGTCAAACACAACTTCCCAATCATGGCCCTAAGAACCCCAGGGTCCCATAAAAGCTGCTAAGAGCAGATTCAGCGAGTATGGGGCAATATTTCCTAAACTGATTTTTTTTCTGAAGCTGTTTTCTTCATTTTCTCATCCTTTAAGTTTGTTGAGGACATGATACCTGCGATCTACTTCCATCACCCTTCCTATCTTCCTATTACACACTCCTCTGAACGCTGTGGCAGTGTGGGTGGTCCGGGGAGCAATCGAGGGTGTCTTCGGGACACTGCCTGCCCTCTTTATGGCTTGGCTAATGTTCTTTGGAATGGTTTCTGGCTTTAGAAGGTTTGACTGCTTTTACTCAGGAGACCCTTACTCCGCAGAGGTGGGAGGGGAGGAAAAGATCCATCATTCCAGAAACCAGGTACCCTACATCCCAGGGATCATTGAGCCAGACCCTTGAGATGCTCCCAGCACAGACCCAGGGGCCCTGAAGAATGTGTGTTTATGAACTGAATGTTTATATCCCCCCCGCCCCAAATTCATATGTTGAAGCCTTAACTCCCAGTGTGATGACTTTTGGAGGTGGGGCCTTGGGGAAGTGATTAGGTTTAGATGAGATCACGAGGGTGAGACCCTCCTTGTGGAATTAGTGTCCTTATAAGAAGAGAAAGAGACTAGAGCCCTCTCTCTGTCCCTCATGTGAAGACATAGCGAGAAGGCAGCTGTCTGCAAGCCAGGAAGAGAACCAAATCACCAAGAACCAAATCTGCCAGAACCTTGATCTTGGACTTCTAGCCTCCAGAACTAAGAAAAACAAATGTCTGTTGCTTAAGCCCCTAAGTCTATGGTATTTTGTTATAGCAGCTCAAGCTGGCTAAGACCACGTGTAAAGTGGGAAGCATGCCTCCTGCTTTCAGAAGCTTGTGATTTTTAAACTATCTTATACTGAGATCACTTGATAACCCTCCAGGCTGCCTCAGGCCGCACCTAAACTTCACCACCCATCTCTTTCCCAAGCATGGTGGAAGCAGAACTCCCCAACATCTGCTTCAGACTTTATAATGCATGTTCCCTTGTATTTAACCCTCGCAAAGTGTGTTTAGAGCAGTCCCTAGCTCATGGTGAGTGCTATGCTCATGGTGGTGACACAGCAGCTACTGCTGCTGCTGCTGGTGATGTTTCTGCCACCGCAACATGCCCGTGAGGCTAGGGGGTGAGCATTGGCACCCCCATGTAATAGACGAGGAGTCTAAGACTCAGGGGAGTCAGAAATGTCAGTACCGAGATTCCACCTTCATTCACTCATCCATTTATCACTGAGCCATTTGTGTGCCAGGCGTTTTACAGAGTTCTGGGGACCCATTCTCTGAGCAAAACTGGCATGATCCCTCTAGGAGCTTACAATCTACTCAGGGAAACAGGCTGTAACCAAATTATCCCACAAACAATGCACAATTGCAAACTGAAACAACCTCTCTGCAGGAAAGGACCCCAACTTACACTTGGCGCGGAAGTTGTCAAGGGGTCTCCCTGAGAGCATAAAAAGCAGTGTTAGAGCTGAGATATGGAGGAGAAGGAAGAGTTGACTAGGCCAGGAATTCTCACCCTTTAGAGTGCATCAGAATCGCCTGGAAGGCTGCTTACGCCAGCAGAGTGCTGGGGGCTCAGTGTTCTTGATTAAGGAGTTCTGGGGTGCATCCCACAAAGTTTCATTTCTAAAGAGTTCCCAGGTGATGCTGATGCTGCTGTTTCTAGAACCACACTGTGAGAACCACTGAACTGGGTCACAGGGAGTTGGAGGAGAGTGTTTTAAACTGAGAGAACAGCATGTGCAAAGGCCCTGGGGCAGGCAGGACAAAGTAAGGCTCTGTGAGGCTGCAGTGGCTGGGTCCCGGTGGCGAGGGGGAGCTCGAGAGGTGGAGGACGAGGCTAAAGATGTCAGCAGGGGCCAGACTGTGAATGTGTGGTGGAAAGTCCCAAGTTTAGTTTTAAGCCTGAGAGGGATGGGAAGCCACTTGAGGTTTACAGCAGGTCAGTGCCATGGCCATATTTACACGACTCTCACAGCTCTGCGAAGAAGGGATCCAAGTGGACCATAGGAGGTCATTTAGGTGGCACCAAGCTTTCAAATGCCCAGATGAGTTTTTTGTCCACTGCCTAGTTGCTGCGACCAAACAAATCGACTTATGTCCCACACCCTTACCCTTTGCCCAGCGAGGCAGAAGCTTTTGTTGCTGTCATTGCTATGAGGTGAAGGCTTTTCTCAGAGGCCAGACTTACGGAGAAGGCATAGCCTCTCTCCTTTAGGGGTCTCTTTTTGTGCTGTGCCATCTGGCATTTGTCCCAAAAAGTAGCAAATTTAAGACCAGTGGCTGTGAAATGTGGGCTTTTGAAAACATCAAAACCATGCAAGAATCAGTACAAGTTGACAGAGAGTTGGTTTCTAAAAATGGAGTGTGTGGGGAGGGATGAAAGTTGGTGTTTCTAAGGCTGGGGCACGGGGATTACTTCCACGTGTTCAAGACCACATATTAAAGGAGATCGGGCACAGCATGATGGTTAAGAATGTGAGCTCTGGAGCCAGTCTTCCTGGGTTCAAGTCCCAGGTCTGACACTGACTCACAGTGTTTCCTGGGCAGACTTAACCTTTCCGTGTCTCAGTTTGCCCCATCTGTAAAATGGAGATAATAATAGTAACCACTTCATAGGATTGTTGTGGGGATTTAGCGAATTAATAAACATATGTAGATGCATGCCCGATATATATGTAAATGTTCAATCAATGTATTACCATCATTGCTGTCATTACCAGACACTTTCATAGGACTTTGGGGAGGATAGTCGAGCTTACTGTGGGATAGGTGGACGGATGGCTCTGCATGTCATATCTGGTTTTGCTTCGCTTTTGATTTGTCTTTTAAGAACAGTGGGAGGCTTCAGGGGAAAATTTGAAAAGAATGGGGAAAAGTGAAGCAGGAGCCGAATGAAGCTGTCCTGGCTGGTGGAGCAGACAGTGTCATTCTCTGCCCAGAACCCCTGGGATGCCTTGACTGTTTCTGTGCCCCCACTCTGGAGCACGCTTCCAGTGGCCTGCCCCTACAGCCTTTCTTCCAGGGATTGTCGTGGCTACGGGACCCTTTTCCCCTACAAGTGTAGGATTTTACATCCCCTCTTCTGCCCCTGACAGCTGTTAACAAGCAAAGTCCCATGCTCCCTTACCTGGGGTGGGACTACTTGCTCTCCAGGGCTCTCCTGCGGGGCCAGGCTGAGGCTACCCTCCCAGGACCTTGCCTGAGATCACAACCTTGCCTGGCTTCTTCCCCCTCCTCCCTACTCCCTTGCCGGTCTCCTGGGGAGCACTCCCTTCAGAAATCCCTTACATGTGAATCTACATCTCAGGGTTCGTTTTGGGGGGAACTTCACCAAAATAGTCAGTTTTTTAAAAGGGGGAATAGGCACAAGAGCTTTGTACCCTCTCAATCTGGATCAAGGTGGTCATGTTTGCATTATGCAGGCAGATACCGGCAGCCCTCGTGTCAAACAATTAAAGGAGGTAAGGACATAGGAAATGGGAAGGGCAGCGCCAGGAGGCCTTGCTTCTGGGGTGTGCTCATGTGTGCATGTCTCCAACCCGCTCAGAGACTAAAGCCCCGAGCCAGCAGACTCAGAGAGAAACTGGTGGTAAAAATAGACCAGAAATGCCTGGGAGACGAGGCTGCCCAGTCTGACTACAGCCCTTGCTCCCTGCTGGGCTTGGGGGACTGGGCGGGCAGGGCAGACAGGCGGGGCTGAGGGTGCTGCAGGGCCAGGAAAAGAAAAGGAGTTCAAAAGACAGTGCTGGGCTCGTGGGCTCCGTGGTCCACCTGGGAAGCACTCTCAGGCTGTGTACTGCCACAGGTCCAGGAGACAGACAAAGAGATGAAGACAGAGAGAGAGAGAGAGGAGAGAGAGATGGAAACAGAGAGAGACAGAGATTCAGAGATAGAGACAGGGACAGAGATGGGGAGAGAGAGATAGGCAGAGAAAGTCACAAAGAGATAGAGAAAGAGACACAGAGCTAGAGAGAGAGACAGAAGGAGATGGAGAGAGGGAATGAGAGATAGCAAGACAAAGAGGGAGAAACAGAGAAAAACAGAGACACAGAGACAGGGAGGGGGAGAGAGACAGGAAATAAGAGACACAGAGCAATAGCGACAGAAGGATGCACAGAGGCCGAGATAGTTGTGGACACACCTAGCAGCTAAGACACACAGCGGCAAAGTGAGGAAGAGGAAGATAAAGCAGAAGAGACCCAGACAGAGGGTGAAAGAGCAATACGGAGACAGAAACAGGAGAGCTATTCAGAGAAACAGAAGCAGAGGGGGCCATAGAGAAATGGGGGGACTGCGGAGGAGACCAGTAGCCAGAAAGCCATAGAAAGATGCCAGGGCATGCTCTCAGGGGCTCAGCTAGGAGCAGGCAGCCCCAGAGCCGGGGACGGTGACTGCCCCCCAGAGCCTCCAGCCAGAGGGCAAAGGGCAAAGCTGCACCATTGTGGCTCACCTTGAATGAAAGTAGAGGGTCCCAATGTCCAAGAAAATCTCCAGGGCCCTGAGTGCCAACCTCATCCCTCTGCTGGGCTGGCACCAAGCTGAGAAGCACCCCGAGCCCAGCCTGGCCATCCAGGGCCCAACGCCCCACACCTCCAGCTTCCAGCCCCGACTCAGGGGCTTAAAGACACCCGCCATCAGCACCTACACATCAAGTAGCAGCCCACAGATCACATGCAATCTCCGTATCCGAAAAAGCCTCCTTAGCGGCAGGGTTACCATCAGAGAGGGGCCAGCGAGACGCGCGTTGTCAGGGAGCTTGTTTTCCCAGGAGCCGTAGCTGTTCAGATGTGCCATGAGCAATTGCCACTCTGCTCGCCTTCCCCTGGCAAATTATTCTGCTGGAGTTTCTTCCAGCGTTCGGAGCCGCGCTGCTGTAAATGCCAGAAATCATGTACATTAAGCCCGGAGTGACGGCGGGCTTATGGATGGATTTACCTTCAAACAGAGGCCGCCGAGGCGCCCGGCGTGGGGGGCGGCACTTTATGGATGCCGCTCTCCGCTTGCCGAGGCCTTAAGCGGTCGAGTTGGCCACGTAATCAATTTCTCATGGAGGCCTGGCTGCGGGCCACGCGCTCCCAGGCAGGGCTTTGGGACGCAGCCTCTCTACCCACCTCCCCAGAGTCCTTGTCCGCCTCCCTGCTGGAGGGGGACTGTTTCTGTCTGCCCCGGGTGCTGTAGCAGAGGGCGGGCCGCGGTCAACACAAAGGCAACCCGGGCAAATGCAGACAGCCAGGACCTGCCCTCCCCACCCCCCATGGCCCCTTGCAAGGGGAGCAGCCATCCTTATTGCTGGCTCACCACTCTGGGCCTGGCCCCCCACTCTTAGCTCCTTCCCTTCTCCAAAGCTGGGTCTGAGGTCTCCATGGGGCAATCTGAGCTCAGCTCCTTTTGCCCCATGCTGTTGTTTGGTCCTCGAGAGCCACTGTCCCTCTTCTCTGATCTGAGAGGCCTGGGTCACTGGCATTGCTGCCTCTCCTGTATGACTGCCACTCAGCCCTCTCTTCTGTCACCTCACTGCCTCCCACTCAGCTCCTTCTACCTCTTGACAGCCCACCCCTCACTGCCTTCCTTCAGCCTTAGCCTCCTAGGGCTGCTGCTCCAGGCAAGACTCCCATTCAGCCCCCCATTAGCATCCCTGAGCAGTCCCCCGTCAGGCAGCTGGGGCCATGGGGGGGCACAGTTTAGGTCATGAGATCCCCACAGGGCTCTCACCCTCTCATGAAGCCGCTCCCTTACCCGCTCTGTGGCAGATTATACTCTCCAAAGATGGCTCCAGTAACATCTCTGAGCCCACAAGCTCTTCTTATGAGGTGGCTTTGACACTCCTTCCATGGAGAGGTGAAGTCCATGTTCCTTTCCCTGAAGTCTAACTATGGTGGAAGTGATCCTACAGGACTTCCGAGACCAGGTCATAAAAGACGATGCAGCTTCTGCCCGGTTCAGTGGAACACTCAGGCTTAGAGCTCTGATCCACCAAGTATAAAGTAGCCCCAACTATCCCATCCAAAAAGACTGCACAGAGAGGCCCCGAGAGAATCGCTTGGCCACCCCTCCCTCTGCTATTTCAACTCCAGCCCCCTTCTGACTGCGACTGCATCAGAGACCCCTCCAAGCCAGGACCACCTGGCTGAGCCCTTCCTAAATTCCTGACACACACAAACTATGAGAGATAATCAAATGACTGTTTTAGACCACGAAGCTGGGGGGTGATTTGTCACACAACAGGAAACCAGAACAGCTTCCATGTCCATAACACCAATTTTCAAAGATCAGTGCATCTTAATACAGTAGAAATACAATCAGACATATGGTAACACAAAAACAAGGCTAAATAATCCAATCTTTTTCATTGTCAAAAGGCATTTGGGGAGTTGCAAAGCACAGAATTCTCTCATTGCACAGTGCTCAGGTATCTGAGAGAGGTGTCTAAGCCTCAGCAACTCCCAGACCCAGCATGGGCTCCTTCACAATCCAGAAAACTGGAAAGCACTTGTGGACAGAATTGTTTGGCCACTTAACATCCAGGAGATAACAAACAAGCAAATTGTATAAAGGCAGGAATTATTCCTGACAGCAATTCCTATGGTCAATGCATACCCATTCCAACATTTCCAGACCTCTCTGGTGCCAAGAACCGTGTCTTCTATGAACCAGGGGGTTTTGATAACTGATAATCTGGGACATGGGACTCTTTTTTTTTTTTAACATGAGGAGTGGATTTTTCCAGGGCCTAGATGCTGCTGCGGTACACTGTGATGGGAAGTTTATAGCACTCCACTCCCACTTGGGGAATATCTTTTGTTTTTCTTGTCCCACTCAAGCCAAAGGACACTCTGAAGGGCAAAAAGGTGATTACAGACCCAGTGGTAGAGGGGTGAACTGTATTACCTACGGCAAGTTTTTCGGCCTGCGTGGGCCTTGGTTTGCCCATCTGTAAAATGGGGATAATAGTAAGACTTTCCTTATCAGGCAACGTTAGGGTTAAACGAGTTAATATATGTAAAGAGCTTAGAAGGAGACCTGCACCTATTGTTATCACTGTCGTTTTAGGATTCTAGGCTATTGGCACTCACAGATCCTGTTCAAAATATTCTCAGTGATTTCACTGTCACTGTGGGACGAATGTGGGAAATTTAGCTTTCCTGATGTTACCCGTCTTCAGCATCACCTCCCCTCCCTAGTTCTCCAGCGGGCACACGCATGCACACATGCTCGTGCACATGTGTACACACCCACACTCAATAATCAGTCCTTGTTTGCCATAGGCCACACCGCGGTAATGTATTGGTGCGGGAGGAACAAGCCACTTTATCTTCCTCCTCCGGCGGAAGCTTGTGTGTGGAAGACGGATGCAGAGCATCTGCCCGCATTGTCAGGGGAAAACACATCCGGGATGGCTCCGTGACCTCTGGAGAAGCAGGGCAGAGGCTGGCCCTGGGGACCTGACCCATGAGTCCTGGGAGGCCTCAGAGGCCAGTGCCGTGGGTCGCTGCACCTTCTCTCCTAATCGTGAGCCCAGTCTTTTGGCACTTGGCCGGTTCCAAAGCCTTTTCCCTCGGCTAGCTGTTGTGCGTGCCGCAGGCTTACTGCTGTGGACACAGTCTCCAAGGGAACGAACGTGCTGCATGTGTGGCACAGCAGCAGGGACAGGAGTGAGCCACGGTGGTGAAAGACACACACACCCTTTCCCTCCAAAAGCAAAGGGAGCGTCTACTCAGACCCCTGTCTCGTGGCAAATCTGACCCCAAGGTGGCTCTGCTGGCCCAAGGCTCTCCCCGGATGAGCTAATCCAGCAGAGCTGTGCTGTCCACAAACAGTGCAAAAGGGCCCCACAGCCCGGCAGGCTCCAGCCACCAGGCTTTTTACCCTACGGGACTTCCACAGCACGCTGCACCAGCCCCTGGCGAAATATTGCCAAAATAGATTCCCGTCACAAAAGGGACATTAATTTAGGAAAGAAAGAAATCAACCTCGCTTTGGGGACTACATTTAGCAAAATGAAAACAAAACTTCAGAGATAAATTAGCCTTCCAGTTTTTCAGTCATTTATTAAATATTTGTGGAGTGTCAACTACATGTTAGGCACTGCAATTGGCTTGGGGCCCCCATCCCAGTAGAGCTCAAGGTCTTTCCCCTTCTAGGGGGCAACTTACTGGAAAGTAATAGTACTGGAAGTTGTGGCATCCGCGAGAATGTACCTTGCAGACCTCCAACTCCAGGGAGCTTAAGACAGAGACAGCACCAGGGCCCCAGCTGCTGAGCTCTGAAATCCAGGCCAGCATTTGGGCCAAGGTCACCACCCCCACTGGCAGTTCCCAGCCAATGACTATGCATGACAGGGCGCGAGGGCAGGCCCGCCCTGGGGAGAAGCGGGACTCCTCTGACAGCTGGCGTTGGTTTGAGGACAGCCTACCAGCCTTGCCGAAACTTCCACAGTCTAGGATGTTACCACCCACCCTCCCTTGCTTCACTTGGAATCAGACACAGCCTTCGGGGCTCCCAGCTTTTCCCAGCTCCCTCCCCGTTTTCTTTTGCAGGTATTTTTCCTAGTAAAATCCTTGGCCACTTAATCCTCTCCTGGCATCTGTTTCCTGAAGGATCCGGACTAACCCAGAAGCATTGCCATGTCCTCCTTCCCTTCCTGCCTCCCCACAGCCTGCCCAGATGGACCACCCTGGCTCTAGCCAATACAGACCCCTTGCAGACACCTGAATTGGTTTATTTACTAGGAGCTTCTTTATAAATTGGGCGTCTCCCTGATAGAATCTAAATTCTGTAAGAACTTACAACATCCTTAAAAGCCCCCCACTTTGGTGGTTCTCACTGGGCCAGAGTTTCTGACCCATGGCAGGGAGGTACTTGCCTTCAGACTCTTACATCATATTCCAAGAGACCTCCGATTTATTAATATAATTAACAATAACCGTTGCACAGTGAGCCCATAGCACGATGCTAGGCGTTTTACATGCATTACCTCATTTAATGCCTAACCCTGGGCACACACCCCACCACCAAGCCAAGCACTCTCCCTACCACCCACCCATTCACCCAGAGGATGCCCTTCTTGGAATGACAGCTCTGTCGCTTGCTCTCACTCCACAACCCCTCCTCCCTCGTGAATCCAAATCAAGACATTTGCAGGCAGAACACAAAGATCTGATCTTAGAAAGTATAAGCATTTTCCAAGAAACCACCGACACCCAGGTTGAGAAATTCCAGGCACATGGCTTAGTAACAAAGTCCAGCTTGGCCCAGGCAAACAGATGATATATTCAACTCTTCTTTTTAATCCTATCCTGTTTTACGGGCCCCCACCCCCACCCCGCC
>NW_012141969.1:1527096-1556577 GCF_000956105.1 Propithecus coquereli | reverse complement strand
GGCTTCTCAGCACTTGAAAAACAAGGCCTCTGGGCTCTCATCCAGGACACATCCCAGGCATCCTCCGGCCCTCTGAGCCTGATCCATCCTGCCCGGCCCCCACATTTGCAAATGTTCTCCAGCGCAGCCAGAGACGCTGCCCTACATACTAAACAGAAAGCCGCGGGCTGGCCGGCCGTGGGACCTCACACAAGTTACTTGGCATCTGTGAACCTCAATTCCCTCATCTGTAAAACAGGGTCATTGGGAGGATTAAAGGGGAGAATAAATTTTAAGATTACTGCAAGTCCTTGCTACTCGGAGTGTGGTCCTTGGACCGGCCGCAGCATCACCTGCAGGCATGTTAGGAGTGCAGACCCTCAGGTCCCACCCGTGGCAACCCTTTTCCGCCCAGGCGATTCTTGTCCACGTGAAAGTTTGACATGCCTTGCTCTCTGAGTGCTCAGTGCTTCTCTCCACGTTATTCTATTGCTTTCTCTCCTTTGCGCAATTACACAGTCAGCACTCCCCAAACCCACCGTTTTTACTGCCTCAGCAAAAAGGGGAGCGCAGGGGGTGAACTTGAGAACATATGTACACTTGGAGGGGGCCACTCATCACAGCTTCACGGCCAAGGACCGCAGCGCCCCTCCTACAGGATGTGCAGAGGGGGCTGGAAGCTGACAAAGGGGCCCAGCCAGGAATGAAACCCAGGCTAGCTACGGATCCATTCACCTCTGATTCCAGGCCCCACTGGGTGGTGAATCGCCTCCCTTCCTCGAGCCTGATATGTAATATATTTTCTGTAATTACGGTGATGCCGTCTGTGTATATGTTAAATGACTACAGCGGTTAATTATTTGTGGGTAAACAAGGGATGCCTCTTTGCCCCAGGAGAGACTGAAAGACGCCCTGGTGAAAGAACCACAGGATCAAAGAGAAAGGGAGGTGAAAGGAAGAGGAAAAGTCATTCTTCCCCCAGGAGTTTCTCAGAAAGCAGGGG
This sequence comes from Propithecus coquereli, assembly GCF_000956105.1. NCBI lineage: Eukaryota > Metazoa > Chordata > Mammalia > Primates > Indriidae > Propithecus > Propithecus coquereli. The sequence goes on along the minus strand of NW_012141969.1, from coordinate 1,555,595 downwards.
CCAGCCGATTTGGCCTTAGAGGAAACCTAAAGCAAGACCAAAAGGCCCCTGAAGCAAGAGCAGACTGGCCTCAGGGTCCAAGCCAAGGCGGGGAAATGAGGGTTGGTCTCCAAAGACAGGCAGCAGTGCCCGAGTGCCGAGCAGTCCCCGCGCAGCCTCTGCCCCTCTGGGGTGCTGCACTGCTCTGCGCACTCCCAATTTGCCGATTATGGCAAATATCTAACCTCCTCCTCCAGGCTCCCTTAGGGGACAGCTATGAGTGGCAATAAATAACCCGGGCTCTCTAGCTGTTCCAAAACACACTCGGGTGAGGGGCCCAGTATAAATCCGGAGGGCACCCATAGCAGTCCGGCAGGAGGGGGAATTCAGATTCCGCATGAAGCACTGGGGGACACAGGAGGAATCGGAAGTGTCCGGAACCTGGGAAATAAGTGACATATCAGCAAGGAATTTAAGAGGCAGCAGGTCAGAGTGGTTAAGAGCAATGGCTCCGGAGCAAGCCTGCCTGGAGCCTAGTCTCGCCTCTGCCACTAGTTAACTGTTACCTTGGTCAAGTTACATAACCATTCTGTGCCTCGGTTTCCCCATCCGCAAAATGGGGATAGTAGTAATTCTCACCTCACAGGTAGTTGTGAGGGCTGACTTAGCGTGAGTAAAGCATTTAGTGCCTGGCACATGGTAACTGCACCCGAGGGCTGGGAACAGGGATGGGGGCTGGGAACAGGTGGTGGGGGAACAACCATTGACAATGCCATCAGTAACGATCACCTACAGGGTGCTGGCATCGAGCAGGCAGGGGCCGCATTCAGGAGGGCTCACTCTGGTTGGAGAGAAGGATCTCCACGTAAAAATCAAAATAACAACACAAAGCTGAATGTGGGCAGAGACCAATTAGGACCTAGAGCTCCAAACTGGGAGAGGTTACTCACAGGTGGGGCAGGTGGGACTCTTGGTTGTAAAGCGGAGAAACCCAACTCGAACTGGCTAAGTTAAAACCACTTTTAAAAAGAAAGGTATTTATTGGCTCAGGAAATTGATACATTAAAAGGTAGTTGGCTTTAGGCATGGCTGAATCCAGGCAGTTATTGCAAAGGGGGACAAGATGGCCACCAGCAGTTTCAAACTTACATTTTATTTATTAGTAGAGGAACCATGATAGAAAGAGTGCTCTTTTCCAACAGTTCCAGAAAAATCCCTAGGGCTGCCTCTGCCTGGCTAGAATTGGCCAGCTTGGGCCATAGCGCACTTCAGGACCCAGGGAGTGTGGCTGGCTGGCTGGCTGGCTTCACTGAACTTATACAGACTGAGGGGAGGGTGGCCCCCCAAAGGAAAATTGGGGAGAAGATGGGGACTGCATACTGACTGCTCAGGCAAAATAACAGCCATTCCCCTTAGAAGGCTTCGCCTAGCAGGTGAGACTTCAGCCCATCCCACCCCCTCCTACTCTTGTTTAAATAGTAACCAGCATTTGCTCAAAGCCACAAATTGCAAAGGGCTGGCACCTACGCCACTTAATCTCTTAACTCACTCGAATCAATTCTAGGTAGGGGAAAACTGACCACGCAAAGGCCCAGAGGTGGGGCAGGCTCTCAGCAGAAGAAGATTAATCTAGCAGCTGTGTGTAGGAGGAATCAAAGGTTGAGAGCCTGGCGGTTTGCTGTGTGGGGGGTGCTATTCTTTCCAGCCCAAGGGGAAGGGAGCCCATGCCTGTCTCTTTCCAGTTCATCAGTAAGTCCCTTGGGGTGGTGTGGCATGGCAGGAGGGACGAGGTGACAGAGGGGTGGACGTAGGTATAAGGTGACTTGCTTGGATTTGGAAGTGGCATTGAAAGAGTCAAACGTGACTCTCAAGTGTAGGCTGAGAGAATAGTGACTGACAGAAATCAGGAACTCTGGTAGGGGAGAGAGGGTGAATTCGATTTTATGCATTTGAAGTGAAAGTGCCACAAGAGCATTCAGGTGAAAGAGACCTCAGGCTGAGGCCAGAGCTGTCGACTTCAGGGTCCTGAAGGCACCACCGAGCCCCTGCGAGTGTCTTGGCCCAGCTCCTGGGGGAGTTTGAGCACTCACGTTCAAGAGATCAGACAACGAACGGGGCTGCAAAGAAGGCAGAAGTCATAAAAGGCAAACGGAAAAGGGGAGGGCGCCGGTCGTGCTGGGGCCACAGGGACAAAGTGTGGGAAGGGCTGCTGGTGTAGAGTTGACATTTCCCAAACCCAGTGGTCCCAGGTCCTTGGAAGGTGGGCTTCCTGCTCTGACAAGGCCTGGGGGACTCTGACTTATGTAACTCCAACGAGCACCCTTGGGGTCAACAGAATTTGTGCCCGCCCTAGAGAATAGGGCAGAGGGTTGTTTCATCAATGCTTTGGAGACAATGACCAGAGAGGAAGAAAAACAAGGGGGGATAATGAAAGAGAGAAAGGGGAGGGGGAGTAGCCATGACAGCTCCTACACACATGCACACACCCACATGCACACGCACGCACATGCATGCATGCATGCACAGGCTTGAGAAGGGGACAGAGATTGTTTCTGTTCTCAGAGAATTCCTTGGAGAATCCTCCCCAGATGCCATCTTCTCCGCAAACATAAGGTTCTCACACACAGGCGCGCATGCACACACAGTCACACAGAGGCACACGTGTCACCACAGGGACTGGGCTGCTTGGCTCACACTCCGCTGGCTGTAGATGACACAGCAGCAGTGGGAAGGGAGTGGGAAGACGCTGGCCGCGGAGGGGGCCTCGGCAGCTCCATCTGTGGCCACCCTTTGCAGGGGGCCCTCGCCATCATCTGAGCAAGGACGGATGGGATCTAGGCCCTCCCAGCTGGCAAGCCTGAGTAGGCACCGTCCCCAGATGTCAGCGCTAATGCCTTGATAAACAGGGAGCTTGCTGGAATGTGGCTGTTAATTGGGGATAGAGCCGCAGCCTTTAGCTCCGGGAGCAATGGTTAATGATGGGCCGCTGAGGGAAGCCGCAGACGCTTGCCACTGTTCGAGTCCTGTCCTCTCTGCTTCTTAAACAGCGGTTTATCTAAAAATTGAAAACACTTTCCTGGGAATAATTATTTCTTGGAAGCTATGAGACTGCTATCAGATTTCACAGCCCGCTGGCGGGTCGACTTTCTATAGGTCAAGGGTCAGGCTGCCTTTTGGGGGACAGCTTTGCTTCTGCTCTTCCACCCTTCCAGCTCTTTCCTGGGGCCCCACTGCGCAGCCACTGTGGGCATGTTTGAAGGGGCTTCAGGGCTAATTTAGGGCTGTTCACTGAACGAAAGTGAGCTGACAGGGAGGACTAGGGAGAATCTTCAGAATTCCAGAAGACTCTTCTAGAATCACCTAAACCCACCAAAAAGCCTCAGAATCCTCTCTTCTGGCAGAGGCTGAGCTCTAGACCTACTGGTGGGAGAGTGTCAGGGAGCAGGAGCTTTGGTCACCAAAAGACCCCTCTGTGGGCCCTGTTTCTTGCTCAGAGGCTGTTTCCAGAACAACGAGCTTGCAGCAGCAGGGGGAGGCACAGGGAGGAAGGAGGGGGCACCTGAGGGCCCGCCAGCTGCTCAGATGCAGGTAGAGGCCACCTCCTTGGCCGAAGGGGTGCCCGCGAGCCAGAGCTGCCCTGGCCTTCTGCACTCGGGTCTGCACAGCCGCCGAGGCCGTGATGGAGGAGCGGGAACCCACCCACGCCCAAAGCTGACCCCACAGATGTCCTCCCAGGATCAGCCCAGACCAGACTACGACAGGGCACTCAGCCTGGAAACATGGCCGCGGGCAGCATCCTCCTCGGATGTGGAGGGCAGTGACACAGGCGGTTAGACTCAATGCCTTGGCCACAGGCCAGCCTTCCGGCTTGGCAATTACACACTGTCTACCTCCGCCTCTCCCTGCCGCCCCGTCACCTCCCTGTCAGGCGGCTTTAAAGCTGCTCGCCTCTTCCTGTCAGCAAATGTTTGTGTGTGGCGTTGCTGGGCAACAGTTGAACAGGGCTTGCATTTTCCTGGCCCCTGGGCCCCTGGCGGAGCCTTCCCTCTGCAGGCCTTCGTGTCAAGGCCGCGTGAGCCACAGCGCCGAGAAGCGCAAGCCTGTGCCTGGCTCCTGCAGAAAGGGCCACCCCGGCCAGACCCGCTGAGGGGAACTGGAAGGTGGAGCCAGACCTTTCTCACGCTCCCAGCTCCCCGGGGAAGCATCCCGCTAGTCCCCTTCTCAGATACATCTGGGGAGACTGCAATTCATTCTGCCAAATGCTTTATAAAGACAGGAGCCACCCACCACTCCACCCCCAGTGAGGTCGCCTGTGGTCCCCGCCCATGGGAAGCTGGACAGCAGGTTGGACCACCAGGCAGCGTGCAAACACAGTAAATTTAAGGAGACGTTCAAAGGTTTGGAGGCAAACTTGGACTCCAAGCCAGGCTCTGCCAACCACCAGCTGTGTGGCCTCTGCTTTCTTGTCTGTGTGACGTGGCATGGTAATAACAGCCCCTACCTTGTTCACAGCTGATGGGACTTCTTTCTTACTATGTGTACCAAGAAGCCACAATGGAGATGTCGGAAATGGGAACGGACCCTCTATCCAAATGGGGAAGATGCAGGGCATTAAGTGCATCAGGGATGCGGAAAGGAAGCAACAGAGACGAGGAAAAGGTGATGAAGTCTTGTAGAATGGCTTTATTCGCGGGGAGGGGGGAGGAGAAGGTGCTGAAGAGTTAAAACAATAGCCCATGAGCCAGGGTGGAGGACGCAGGCAAACGCAGCAAAAACTTGGGTCTTCACATGACACAGACCTGAGTCCAAGTGTTTGCTGTGGCCTGCCCTAGCGGTGTGACCTCAGGCAAGTTTCTTGATCTCTCTGAACCTCATCTAGCAAACGCACTTCCAGTCCTCACCTCATAGGGTTGCTGTGAGGGTTACGCGTGGCCTGGCGAGCAGTAGGCACCCAGTGAGTTAGACCTTCCACCTGCTTGGAGAAAGGGGACATACATGTGAAAACAAGCGATCCCTCAAGGGCAAAGGCGGTCAGTGCCAAAGGCACAGGAAACAAGTACACAGGGGCTCAAGCAGGGAGAAAGTGTCCAGCGCTGCAGCAACCGAGGAAGGTGCGCTAATTAGGATTCTTACGGTTGTAAGTGACAGAAACAGAGCTTGCAGTGGAGTGAGCAACAAAGGGCTGCAATGGTACAGGTGGGGTGAGGACAGCAGTGCTGAAGCAGAGGGTCCGTGCCCCCCGCCCCGCCCCGTGCACTCACCCTATGCACAAAGGTGGCTGGTGAATACCAGGGCTTTTATTCTGTCCACGGGAGCACCTTGGTTCATGCCAGAAGTTCTGGAGAGTTAATGGCTCCCGGAGCAACCCATGATGGTCAAGAAGTTAATAGATAAATACCCCAGCTCCCTCACTCTCAGGTGAGTACCTTAAAAGTATGTTTCACACTATCTCCCCAAGTTCCCCAACGGGATCGAGCCTCTGTTGCCCAAAGGGTAATTGGTTTGGTAACATAGCTGTTATTGGCTTCCTTCCCTTCCCTACCTTACTTCCCTCACCCCCTCCCACGTGTGCGTCCTGGGACCATTTTATAAATAAACTATTTACAATCAAATCCTTGTCTGGGGTCTGCTTGTGGGGACCCAAACCAAGACAAATAGTGAGGCTTCAGGTCTGGCTAGTTCTGGGTGCTTAAGCAATAGTCTCAGGAATCTGTTCTCCATCTCTTAGCTCAGCTCCCTCTTTCTTTTCCCCCGTCCCAGATAAGGATAGGACATATTCAAAGTATTCACAGAAAGATAGACAAAGGTTATATTTCGTCCCCAGGGTAGAGACCGGGCATCCTCCAGAATGGGGGCTGGGAAGGAAAGACAGACGCGCATAAGGGAGATAGAAATGACTGGATCAGGCAGAGGGACAGAGTGCCTGCCTTCCTGCCCTTGACACCTGGCTCATGGAAATGCACGGGGCCATTGGGGGATGCCAGGGAGGGGGCAGATGTGTCTGTGCTTGGAAGGAAATAGGTCCCAGAGGGCAATGCAATCACAGCCTGAGGGACGGTTGTGAACATGTAGGGGTGTGTGTGTGTGTGTGTGTGTGTGTGTGTGTGTGTGTGTGTGTTTAGTGATGACGCTGGCTCATGGGAGCAGAGGTGCACCGTGACCTGGGAGGAGAGACCCCAAGGCAGTTTGAGTGAGAGACCCTGGGCGTGGAGGCTGAGGCAGAGGAATTGAAAGCAGGAGCGCTGGAAAGTAAGAGCCCAGCTGAAGGAGCAGAGATTAGGGTGACCAACCATCTCAGTTTGCCTGGGACTGTCCCAGCTGGAGCACTGAAAAGGACTGTGTCCTGGGAAACCCCTCCATCCCGGGCAAACTGGGATAGTTGGCCTTCTACCTGAGATGCTCTGGCAGAAGCTCCCAGGAGAACGTAGATTCTGGGCAGAGGAGCAGGACAGAGCCCACATAGACGGAGGAGACAAACTAAAAGGGAGAATGATGCAACATCCAAAATATGTCAAGCAAACTGCCTGCGTATCTATCAAAATTTTAAACGTACACACCTTTTGACGGAGAAACTCTACCTCTAGGAGTCTTGCTTTCGAAAATACTCACGCTTGCACCAAAAATATATGCACAAGGAGGCTTACCACAGCCTCATCTGTCACATGGAAAAATGAGCAGCACCGTAGCTGTCCAATAAATAGGACAGTAATAGGGGAACGGTTAAAGAAATCACGGTATATCCATATCGTGGCATACTTGGCAGTAAATAAAAAGCAAAGGTTTTCTACATTGTCCTAGTTTGGTTTTCTGCAGAAACAGACCCCGAGACAAACATTAGAGTACAAATTATTTATGTAGGAAGTGGAGGAAACATGGAAGGGAGGTGGCTGGGAGGTGGAGGGGGGGGGGAGGAGACAGGGCGGGGAAGGCAGCCAGTAAAAGGTGTGTTAACCAGCTGGTTACTGCTGTGGGCAAATGGGGCTCAGTCCTACTGGGGACCTCTAAGAAGTGCCTCCAAGTTATCCCCCCCAAGGAGAGAGGTAGCCACTGTAATAAGACACCAACTCCTGAGACTCACTGGTTGAGGGCTGTGCCCTGCGCTGGTGATTCCCCGGAACTTCTGGCCTTCCCCGCTTTGGCAGAGCACTGGAGAAAACCCTTAAGGCAAAGGATGCTGGCAGTCAGCAGGGAGTGGCACACACCGAAGTGGTCAGGCTCCAGGGACACAGGCCAGGCACCAACAGCACCTGCCAAATATATGTATTGCCGTGGGAAGAAAGCCCTGAAATGTCGTTTAAGGTGGGGGAGAGAGATGCACGATGCTTTTGCAAAGTGTGATTGAAAATGTGTGTCTGCACTTGTGAGTTTGGGGGCGCACCTAAGCACATGTATAAAGGAAAAGAAAAAGGAAAGCGTAGACACCAAGCCGTGGTTAGGACCAGGGCCAGAAACGTCTATTTCCATGGTCTGGATTTTTCCAAACAAGTATTATTTTTGTAATTAATAATAATTTAAAATGGGTGGGGAATTAAAGAAATGGAATGCATCATCTATGGGGGGAGGAGGAGATAAAGGGTCCACATCCTTCATCTAAAACCTGCAGCTAAAGGTTTCAGAATTAAGAAGTTTTTGTACATTAGAAAGGTATGACTTGTAAGAAACATGTTTTTTTTTTTTTTTTTTAGACAGAGTCTCACTCTGTGGCCCGGGCTAGAGTGCCATAGCATCAGCCTAGCTCACAGCAACCTCAGACTCCTGGGCTCAAGCGATCCTTCTGCCTCAGCCTCCCAAGTAACTGGGACTACAGGCATGCGCCACCATGCCCGGCTAGTTTTGTATATACATATATTTTTAGTTGTCCAGCTAATTTCTTTCTATTTTTAGTAGAGGCGGGGTCTCGCTCTTGCTCAGGCTGGTTTTGAACTCCTGAGCTCAAACAATCCGCCCACCTCGGCCTCCCAGAGAGCTAGGATTACAGGCGTGAGCCACCGCGCCCGGCCAGAAACCATGTTTTATGAAACACCCCCCCTCAGGTCATCAGACGCATTGATATTTCCGTGCTGAAGACATATGAATAGTCGTACAAAGTGGGATATATAATAACTCTCAAAAGCCTCATATCAGTTCAAACCAGGTTTTGCTACCAAATACATTTGTGCCAAACCCACATAAAACCTTTAGGTTTCCATTGCAGATAAGGGATTGTAGCTCGGTAGTAAGGAAAGGAGAGTTTCTAAAACCAGAGCCCAGGTGTGACAGGTCCAAGAAGAGGCAAGTAAGCCTTCATAAAATGGTACAGCTTGACACTTCTGTCCAGCTCCTACCTGGGGCACAGTGCCCAGATGGAAGCCCCCCAGAGCCAGGCGCTTCCAGGGGCTCCCACTTCCTGATAAAGTATCCACACCACCTTAGAGCAGCTCTCAGTGTTATAACCGAAACATTACGGACAGACGAATCCCCAGGGATCTTGTGAAAATGCAGATTCCAATGTAGTGGGTCTGGGGCAGGGCCTGAGAATCTGCATTTCCAACACATTCCCAGGTGAGGCTGACACCGCTGGCCTGAGGACTGTGCTTTGAGTAGCGACACCATAAAGTCATTTCAATTGAACCAAAGTGGGTCTCTATGTAACTTCCACCCATCAGCCATGGTGGCCACAGAGAACATGTCAAATTGTCCTTATAAATCACCAGGTTTCTTTGATCGGGTGTTAGAATGGAGAACATGACCAGTCAGAGCTGGGGAGAGGGAGGGGAACCCAAACAAGAAAGACCACATTCCTTGGCCAGCACGAGGAATCCTTGAGAGATAGGGAGACCAGAACCGGAGGGCAAATAAAGCCGGCATGAGAGGGGAGAGGAGGAGCAGATGCCTGGGTGTGGCTACTTAATACTATAATTTTTTACAACCTGGGTGTCAGGAGTTCCCATACAGGTGACTGCGTGTGTTTAAACCAGAGCACAGTAGACAGGGCGTTGTAGAACTGTAGCTGTGATCACCCTCAGCAGGAAGAGTTTACACCCAGTCACCCCTCCACCCACCCCGGAGGCAATGCCCTTGCTTCCTAACTCTCCTCTTGCCAGGCTGCAGTAGGCGGAGGGAGGAGTGTAGTACAAGAATCCCGGCAGAGAGCAGAGGCACAGAGCAGGTTTCATTCAGAAGGATCCCAGGATCCCGGCAGCAGCAGCCTGAAAAGAACCTATTATCTCGATGGTAACAGAAGTCAAAATCACGGTCACTTCTGGAGGTGGATATTGATGGGGAGGAGGCACCAGGGAACTTTCTGGGTGGGGGTGGAGGGGTTGAAAATGTTCTATAGCTTGATCTGAGTGGTGGTTACATGGGGGCTACATATGTAAAAAGTCATCGAGCTACATGCTTAAGATGTGTGAACTTTAATGTACAGTTGTCATATCTTAATTAAAATTTGAAAAAATAAAACAAACCTCAACCCTGGGATTAAGTAGGTGAGCTAGTCCTTGGGCCCTCTCAGAGTGTTGCCCAAGAGGCCACTAGTTCACAAGGGAATGACAAATTGCCTCCGTGCCTTTACCCGAACTGAACTAACTTGACATGAATCTACCCCAGGTGTGATCACTAAGCGAAGGAGACTTATGCAAATATGTCTTATGATTTCACAGTCACGTGTTTGTGAAAGATCTTCATTGGAAAAGATCCCCCAAGTCCATTCTGCTCTTTCTCCTTAATCACAGAAATTTATGTGAAGCATAATGTGCCCATCTTTCTCTGAGCCTCCCTTTTGGGTAGGTGTGCCCTGTACTCGAGAGTAGAACTAATTTCTGACCACTGAGATGTAAGCACAAGTGATTGAGACCATGGGCGGGGGGTCTCCTTTAAGTGATACATATGTTCTTCTTCTTCCTTTCCTCCATATTGCTGCCTACAGATGTGATGGCTGGAGCTCTAGCAGCCTTCTCAGATTATGAGGACAAGGAAATTGTCTGAGGGTAACAAATCAGTGAGCTGGAAGAAGCCTCGGTTTCTAATGATTGTATAAGGTCTCCTAGACTGCTTGTTTTGCCTGAGAAAAAAATTTTCTATTTTGTTTAAACCCAGTTATTTCAGATTATTTTTTCTGTCATAGATAGCCAAGTCTAACCCAGAGAGGGTCCCTTTGCCTACATGTAAAGGTATCCCAAATCTTCGGTACTCCAAATCTTTCACAGGGTAGTACATATTGACCCCATATTGGCTGTGTGCCCTTGACCATGGGGCTGAGGAGGAGGGCATCAGGGAGACCCTGCACCAGAGAATTGGCATGGAAAGTCTGGGATTCAGGAGTGGCAGATTGAACAAATGACAACACACTAGCTCCTCCTAGCAAGATGGAATCTATTTCTCTGCCCTTTAATCTGGGCTGGCTATGTTGACTTATTTTGGCCAATCAGAGAATGGCCCAAGCAGAGGTCTAAAAAGCACTTGGGCATTGGGACTTGCTCTCTTGTTGTTCTTGGAACTCTACACCTGCCATGTGAACAAGCCTGGGCTAGCCTGGCGGAGGATGCAAGACCACAGGAGAGAAGCCCCAGCCAGCCCCAGCCACCACACCAGCTGGCTGTAGACAGATGCATGAGCAAGCCCAGTAGAGACCTGTTGAGCCCAGCCCAGACCAGAAGAACCACCTGGCTAAGCCACAGACTAGTGAGAAATAAGAAATGGTGATTGTTTTAGACCACTAAATTTTGGGGTAGTTTATTAGACAGCAACAGCTGATCGATTAACACAGGGGACATCGCCTTTGAAGAATGAAGTTCACACTGCCTTACCGCAGCGTGATGACAATTAGGAAGGAACCAAAACTGATGGGGGGAAATGTAAGACAGCCTAGTCCTATGTCATCACCGAGATCCCTCCCTTTGCCCCTGACTCTCCACCCAGCCTGACCCATCTCTCAGCTAGGTACATGCTTCCTCCAGGAGGAAGGGGAGGAGTCCAAGCAACCTGTCCATTTCTCATAGTGAGTAGCAAGTGGCAACAGCAGGTGACCACAAGAGGACAGCCATGTGAGCATGGCTTTCCTAGGGCACAGGGAGGCTCAGCTCCAGGAGCCAGGGAAAGGGGTGGGGGTGGAGGAAAGCATAGCCCTTGGGGCTAGTTTATGCCTTTAAAACATGCAGATGTACAGAGAGACAGAACGAGTCTTTTCTATTATAAAATACGTGCTTAGAATATTTATGTCATAGTTTCAACGCGTGCACTGAATCGAGTTACCGCATTAGGCAAGGAGATTTCTTTTGCTGCTTTTGACACACTTTGGTCGTCGGCAGCCTTCGTGCAGGTGGTCTTCATGCACAACAGCCGCGCTGGTGTCTCGCAGGGGATGGCCTGGGGTGGGACCCAGGCTCACAAGCCATGCCTGGCTTTCAGCTTCACTACGATGGTCTCTAGTATGTTGTCCCCGAGAAACACGTATGTGAGGGAATTTCCTGTAAGGAGCCCCATGCAGAGAGCCGGGGGCCCTGATGTTTACTGGAGCAGCCCCCAGAAAGGTGGGGCGCTGGGAAACTTGGAAGACTGCCTGCTCCCAAGGAGCTGGCCTCCTGGGGCAGCAGCCCGGGTGGAATGATGAGGTGCAGGGCTGAGCTGGCAGAAAACCCTGACCTGGCTTTGGCATGTGGCCTTGCCCCTCCTCCTCTCGGCACAAAAGCCCCTTTCATTTTCTCTCTGTTTCTCTCACTTTCTTTCCCTCCCTCTCTTTCAATCTCTTTCCCCCTGACTTTTTCTATCTTAATTGGCCATACCATGGAACTGAAATTCTTTTTATTATCTACTATATTTGTTGAATACAGTTTTACGCTCCTTGCTCTTAATTTTTAAAGTGGATGAGCTGAACACTTTATGGTTTTCTTTCCAAAAATTTTATATCACAGCCGTAGTCATTAGGGTCGTTCACAAATATTCCAGTTCTCCATTTGAGCACATGACGGGCTCGGATGTTCCCTCCTGTTTTTGGAGTTACTCGTGGCCATGTAACTTGTTTTGGCCAATTAAATGTAAGCACTCCTGGGGGGAAGCTTAACAGCCAGTGAGCTTTCAGGCCGCTTTGTTTTCCGGCTGCTGTGGCGATGGGGGAAGCTTACCTGGAGGTGGAGACTTTCTCAGCCTGGGCACCAGCGCGGCTGCGGTGCGCGTATCCTCCCTGGCTGCTGCGCCGGGTGTGGAGTGCAAGTAAGGAATATACTTCGTTGTACTCAGCCGCTGAGTTTGCTCCTGCGACGTAGTCTTACCTATTCAGACTGATGCAACTGTTTTCCTACATATCATCTTAGTCCGAGCACCTTCTCCCATAAGAAATCACTCCCTGGGATGGCAAAATTATTATCTATGTCGGTGTTTTTAATCCTTTTGGGGGTAGGGGTCAAGATCCCTTTGAAAATCTGGTGAAACTATGAGCTCCCTTTACCCAAAAATGTACACAGGAAATTTTGCATAAAATCTCAGGTGTCCACTTGCTCCAGGGTATGAAACCATCACCACTCCTGCTAGGCAACTTCAGTCCAAGGCGCCAGGTGGAATGAAGTCTTCTCTCCTCCTTGTCCTCGCCTCTGCTCCTTAGTCCTGAAACCATCGCAGGCACAGAACTCTGACCATTCTAGCTGTGTTCTAATGACAAGAAGCCAAGCATCATTTCAATTGCTGAAGCCTCGGCAATCACTGGAATATGGATAATTCGATTTCCATGAGAGTTCCCCATGGCGGGGAAATGAACATCTACCGGAATATCTTCGGCAGCAGAAAGGATTCAGGCATTTCTGAGACAACAGCTTAGAAACTCCCTGGGTAGAACTGAAAATAAGTGGTGGCAGGGAGTTAGGGGAGGGGGACAACAGAATGCAATGAGAAAGCACTTGGCCATGACCTCATAGGCTCATCCTCTTGGATTTCTTTACACTAAGAGCATTTCCTTACGCCATGCACCCTACATTTAGAGGAATGAATTCTTTTTCCACTACCACACATGTGAGACCTTTTTGCCTTTCTAAATGTCAGACTCATCATTTGCGCAGCGTAAATTACTAGCTAAAAAATTCACTTGCAAGCTGGTTGTTTAGAACTGGTAACAAATGTCACCCATGGAGATGGTGTTTAAAATGGTAGTCGACCTCCTTAGACAAATCACTGAAGTCTATCGGATGCATTTGAACACTAGAAAATGCTGGAAACCGAATGTATTATAGGAATCTCTTCATCCAGGTCCTCAATCTCCAAGGTGTACTGTTGCTAAAATTATCCCTTTCTCGCTCCAAACCTCACTATCTCAATATAGCCATATGCAAAAAGGGTTTCAGAGGAAAGCTATTTAATTGGACTAATTCTCACTAAAATGTAAGTGACTTTATCCTCAGGAGTATTCATATTTTTTAAAGTAAATCTCAGAAATCCAATGGGATGCCTAATCGGTAGACTGTGTATCAAAGTGAAAGAACAACTCAAGAGCAGTGAAGGAACGTTTTCTGTGAGTTTGTCCCCTGAGATTAACTCCCTAGAGCATAGCTGTTAATTGTTAAAGCTTCGTTCCATCTTTATACCAGCCCACACAGTCTCTAAAACAAAAGTCAAACTAGCTCTTATGATCACCTTATTGGGGCTTCATGTGTGTGTAGCGGGGAGGAGGGGGCGTGTCACAGGCAGGAAAAGCAGCGGCTGTCAGCAGCCATGGGTCACTGGTAAGTCCAGTGTCCATTAAGCCAGAGGACAGCCTAGCAGAGAAGTAATGATGCCTTTTCCAGGCCAACTTCATCCAGAGCCTTCCGTAACAAGTGAGTGGCATTGTCTGCAACGCAATCTGGCGTCTTGGGAAAGGGAAACCCTTATTTGAGGGAGTGGGTGGTTGGGGGTGGGAAGGATAGGTTTTTCATTCCTGAAAAACCACTCACAGAATATAAAATTAGTCACAGCCCTTTTATACCGGGAACAAAAATCAAATTCACATGGTGCCTAATTTTGCCTAAAAACACCTCTCTCTATGCCACGGGGCTATGTCCAGAGCCCTGACAGATGAGACAGTCTTTGTTCCCTTCCAACTGGGTGAGGATGCACCTCCTGGGCAGAGCCGGGTGCCGAAGAGGACGTTGTCATCTCTTCCTCCATTCAGCAGCTTTGTCTGCAGGATTGGAGAACGGCTCACTGGTATATTTCGAGGGATCAAATAATTAGTTCTCTTGGAATCTCGTTTTAGATTTTAATTCTTAGTCTCGGAGCCAAACTATAGGAGCAGAAATTTCTATCTGCGGCTGGAGGGATTCAGTTTCGGCACACTAAAAAAAGGCCCTGCTTCAGAGGCAGTTTTCCATGCATGAATCAAATTATTCCAGCTGGGTTTTACCAACACGTAGGCAATCAAAACCTACTTTCACTTGCTATTTTATTCTTTATTTACTAGTTCTATAAATACTATGATGGGTGTGCTTTTATATTGAGGTGGGGAGGGTGGCGGGGAGGGAGAACAGCAGCTGCTTGCTCCAGTGGGTCCCAGGCAGATCTCAGCTTGGTGGGGAGACTGGCCTGCCTCCTGCCCACCCCAGCCTTTGGGCTCGTGAGTGTGGCCGCTAGTCTTCCATTTGTCATACGTATGCGGGCTGCCTTTGCCACCCTCCTTTCCTTCCTGGGCTGAGAAGGCCAACCTGAGTTTTCAAAAAGGGTACCCAAGACTGGCAAGGAAATAAAAATAAAATACTCTTAGAATCCAGGGAAGAGGCAGACGAATACATACTGCACACAATTCCAGGCAAGGCTGGTGCACCTGGAAACAGCATCTGGAGCAAGAGAGGGAACTTCAGATGAGGGGTTGGCCTTGGTGGCCTCTCTCTCTGATAGCTGATGATTTGATGAATTATACTTGCGTTCTGGGCCCCGGTGGATAAACCGGGATTAAGGGGTGATGCGCCAGGGAGGCAGATTCTGACTCAGCATCAGGACGAATTTGATAAAGATTAGACTTGTCTAAAAATGAATTGGGCTGCCTTGGAGGTAGCAAGTGCCCTGTCTCTGCAGTTTTTTTAAGCATAGGATGACCCAGAAGAGCAGCCATGGAGGGAGGACTCAAAGCTCTGAAAGAGGTTAGATTTGGTGACAGTTAATGTCTTCTCTGACTCAGGCGTCCCACAGCCTCTGCTTTGGGGACTCTAAACTTCCAAAGGAGGTACATGTGCTCCTCGGGCTCTCGGCCACCTTTCCTAAATGAACACAGCTCCTTCTGCCTATGGGGACCAGAGACCGTCCCGTTAGGGCCAGCACAGGAGCACATAAGCAAGAGGGAGGTCGCAAAGTTGCCATCAAGGAGAATGCAAGAGTCTGAGGGCAGAAAATTGTTTCCCCGAAGAATGAGGAAGTGGAAGGCCAGGATATATAAGCAGGTCCGCAGCTCAGTGGGGAAAGAGGGACCGTCCAAGGCACAGGCTCTCTCAGCGCCTGGGGAGTTGCCACCGAACAATCAGAGCTTCATCATGCAAGTTACCTGCTTTCTCCTCCTCTTCCCAGAGATTCATTCTCAAGCCACTGGAGTTCTGCAGGGGCCCTTGCCATGTGGCAGCTGTTTCTACCTTGTCAGGACAGAGCTCCTAAGCCAGCAAGGTCCTGCAGGTGGGATCCAGGCCACAAGAGCTGCAGGGCCAAGTGATGATGTCCCTGCTCAGTGCTGGGGCAGGAGGTGCCCACATCCTCCACCATCGGCTTTCCCAGGTGAACCCGGGCCAGGCCCCCACCCAGCCCTCTTCTGAGTGACTGGGCCTGCCCCCAGCTCTGTCAGTCCCTAGAGAGCCCTGGGCTCCCACTTGCCCTTCAGGGCCACCAGTGGCACACATCTGCCTGAGACATGGAGGTGGGCCTCAGCATGGCCCGATGGGACTGTGACCAAGCCATCCTGGACACTCATCTGACGAATGAGTCAGAAATTCAAGATGGCCAACATCCTGGATTGAATACTGTCCCCCCAAATCCATGTCCACCCAGAACCTCAGAATATGACCTTGTTTCGAAATGGGTACAAAGCTTCCCTACCATGGTGTGAGTCCAGTGAGACAGAACACGCGTGTGACAAGTCGAGCAAAGCAGATTCGCTATTCACAGACAGACAGCAAGAGCAAACAGAAGCCTAGGATCTGTGGGGAAGGGGTCCCCAAAGTTTCAGGAAAGCTGCCCAGAGTGGATGGAGTCTCTTCTGTGTGTGCCCCATGTTACACTGCAGCTGAGGGACCCCAAAAGCACTCTCCCTGGGTTTTACACCCTGGGCAGCACTGGGATTGCTGAGAATGACATCCTGTTCCAGAAGGACTGAAGCCATAGCCCAGGCTGTTCCACAGTTCCTCCTTATCTCAAGACATCACATTCTTGGCATATTCTCCAATATTCTAAAATCTAGAAGCTGGGGGCAGGGGGAGCTAGGTCAGCCAAGGCCATCTGGGTCTTTGCAGATGTAATCAAGTTGAGACAAGGTGGGCGCTAAATCCAACGACAGGTGTCCTAATAAGAAGAGAGGAATTTGGACACAGACGCGCACAGCGGGAAGATCACCACGTGAAGACGGAGGCAGAGCGGAGTGATGTATCTGTAAGCCAAGGAGCACCACGGATTGCCAGAAACCACCAGAAGCTGGAAGAGGTAAAGAAGGATCCTCCCCTGGAGTCTTCAGAGAGAACAGGGCCCTGCCAGCACTTTGATTTCAAACTTCTGGCTTCCAGAACTGTGAGAGAATAAATGTCTGTTGTTTTAAGCCATCCAGTTTGTGGTACTTTGTTACAGCAACCCTAGCAAACTAATAGAGCCAGCTTGGCTGCCTGCCCCACCCCAGCTCAGTGGGCTATAGCTGGGCCTCTGTCTGGTTCCCCCCGTGGTCTGTCAACTGCTCAGGATTTCAGTGTGTTAAACATTACTGCAAGGGGGGCCGACTGGCTGTGTCACCTTAGAAGAGTAACCCCAGGAAAACCAGAAGCACAAGGCCTGCCCCTCTTCAGTCTTCATCTCAACCCCCAAGCCCACTCCAATCCCCAGCCCCTTGGTACAGCCCTGCCATCTGGACCCTGCCGGTCTTGAAGGTGTCACTCTTGGGGAAAGTTGATAATCCCACATCTGAGCGCACCATCCCCAGTGAAGATCTGGGGGAGCAGGCATAAATCGAGGGGCCACAAGCAGTGTCTGGTTTCTCTAGCACTGTAAAGAACGTGACTTGGTAGCCAATATTTAAAAATAGGAAGATTTTATTTGAAAATATTTTTTTCCATTTCTTTTGCAAAATTAGAGATCTGGCCTCACAGGCCGGAGCAGAGAAGCCAAGGACCCCCTTTTAGGTCTGGGCGTCCCCACCCAGCTTTCCGCGACCCCAGCGCTCCCTATTACTCTCTGCCACAGCGGCCAGCTATCAGTTGCCATAAATCATTTCTTTTCATTTTGTGGGTCTGCTATGGTGCTATTAAGAGGAGAGTGAAATATTTCCTATACCCATGTCTCTATCAAAGGTGTGGAAAAGACGGGGCTGTGTCTTTAAAGGAAAAAGGGAGCGAACATATATCTTGGTGGAAGTGGAGACTCCTCTTATGTAATTACTATGCAAAGCATTTCCCCACACAACGCAACAAAGCCTAGGATGCCATTATGAAAAGAAGACAAAAAAAAAAAAAAAGAAAGAAAACAGCATGCTTATTCCCTTACATCTCTGTCCCATCCCTGTAGGAGGCTGACTCTGCAACCCCTGCTGAAAAGACTAAATAAAGGTTGTTCTCGAATTTTCTCTTCCCAAGCTTCTGAGGACACAGTACTAACCAGGATTCTCTTGAATCTCTCACCAGTCTCCCCCATCTTCGATGGGGCTTCTCAGCAGAAACTTGATCAAGTTTGCAAGGTGCTACTTCCATTTCCCCTTTTTTAACACCTTTTACGGTGGCCACCGCCTACACCTGCAAGACAAAGCCCAGGTCTCTTAGCCACCAGCTTCTCCCCCTGCAGCCACATCCTTCACCACCCGCTACCCCCTCATTCCCCGCTTAGCCTGGCCCGGCCCTGAGCTAGCTTTTCCTTCCATCTCAAATGCTTTTCCTTATGGAGTTGAGGTCTTGCTGGTCCCAACAGCTCCCCCAGCTCAGGGGCTTAGGGATGTTGTGGCAGACTCCCAGAAGGTGAATTTTCACGCAGGCCTCTAGATCCCTTGAAAGATAACTTCAAGACATCGGAGTGTTTCATTCTGCCATTCTGGGAGACTGACCGTGCTTCTGTAATGATAGAGGACTGCCCAAACCTGGCCTTGCCTCCGGGAGCACAGGAAGGACTCCCAGGAGGCAGGGCTGTCATCCACACAGGGACAGCAGTTGAAAAGTCCGGATCGATCGTGTGTTTGAACCCAGCACGGGGGGTGTCAGTTCTGCACCCCAGTCCCCAGTAAACTCAGTCTAAGTTATACTGTTTGGGAGTGTGAGAGTTTTGTAATCACTCTGAGATCAAACCACATAATTTCAGTGGTAATTACTTGAGGGGGAAAATCCTTGAACCTCGGAGGCAATAAAACCTCAGTGTCCTGGAAACACAGAGACAGTTGTAGGCAGCAGGGCAGTCTAGAGCATCAGGCAGAATGTCGGCTGTGTACAGGGAAGGGCGTGGGCTGGGGAAAGATGACATCTGCAGGAACTTTATGGAAAAGGAAAGAATCTGTGTGCCTCTGGAATTGTCACCCAACCCCCTGACACTCCCCTTCCCACTATCTAGCCTCCATCTGCCAGCGAACTCCTACTCACCAACTATGCCCCAGTTGGAATACCCTCTCCTCTAGGAAAGCGGCTCAGATCCACTTCCCTTTTCCTCTCCTCCAATTTGATGGCTTTCATAATGCCTTCGCTGCCTGAAGCTCAGCACAATAGGTATCAAACAGCCCTATCAAACAGCCCTTCCCCCTCGAACCACTCGCCTCCACAAATCACTACAGGCTTCGCTTCCCCAGTGGCTCACTCATATTTCTTGTTTTCTACACCAGCCCTTTGAAAAAAGCCATATCTTCTTCTGAGTTGTTCTCTGCTTTGGACTAGGTACTTTGGACTTTCTAGAATGAACTTGTCCCAGCCCAGGCACAGATTCAATTTCCCTTTGCTCCATGTCCTACAGCTGTGGGCCAGCTCCCACACACAGCTCTGTCTTCCAGAACTTCAGCCTGGGCCCAGCTCCAAGGGCCTTGGTTGCCCAGTGTGGGAGGGCAGATATCCCAGCAATGAGAGCCATTCCCACCTCCATGCTCCTGCTCTTACTTGTCTTGCATCTCATTCCTATACCTCCTTGTATCTTTGCCTTTCTTGCAAATCTGTGCTTCTCAGAGGCTGAGAATGTTTTATCCCTCTGGGTCTCTTCAGAACTTCATGTGGGGCCTGGCACCTAACAAGTCGTGCTAGATAATACTGTCCATCGTTCTTTACTCCTTGTCTTTGACGCTGTTTATTATGGACAAAATACATCTCCCCATCCTCTGACTTTGAGCTTGGCCATGGGAATTGCTTTGGCCAAGGGAATGTGGGGGGAAATGACAGTGTGTCAGCTACGAGTTAAAGCTTTAAGCTTCTGCCAGCCCTCTTGAAGTTTCTGTCCTCCGTTATGAAATGAGCACGCCCCAAGTAGCCATGCTATTTCAGCCTAAGTCTCAGAATAAATCCATATGGAACAAATATGAACCCAAACTGAAGCCTGGACTCAAATCTGGCACAGTTTGAACTGTAGCCAACCTCCAGATCTGTGAGTATGAAATAAATGTTTGCAGTTGTAAGTCACTGACGTTTGGGAGTTCTTTGTTAGACAGCATGATTACAGAAAAAAAAAAAAAAATAACTAATACACAGTCCCTAAGTAGCACTTTTGAGGCATAAACCAATAGGGAATGAATGAGTGAAAGCAAAACTTACCTTCACGACAGTCAGCTCGGTTCCAAATATAGTTCGCAATAACTCAGTTGTTCTCAAACTGTGCACCCCAGACCAGCAGCACCCACATCGTCTGGAGACTTTTGAGAAACGCAAATCCTTGGGCCTCTCCCCAGACCTGCAGAATCAGAAACTCTGGGAGCAAGGGGCAACAACTTGTGTTTTTACAAGCCCTGGAGGTGATTCTAATGCACACTTAAGTTTGAGAACCTCTGCAGTAACTGCTGAACTAGAACAACTTCCTTCAATCTAGGAACCATTCATTTCCTGAAATGCAGACACTCCAGAATTTTAAATGATGGAGCCCAATTACCCTAATGCCTTGACCATCTCCAATACCATCATCCCATTTAATCTAAGGCGCCCTGAGGCATTCCGTCTGGGCACAGGACTCTAGTCCAGTGGCTTTCAACTTTACCTGCATAATAGAAGACCAATTAAAACAGAATCCCTAGGGGTAAGACCCAAGCCTCAGAAATGTTTAAAGCTTTCCCAGGTGATTCCAGTGTTCAGCCAAGGTTGAGAATGACCTTTCCTTTTTTAAGGGACCGGGGCTGGCCCTGCGCTGATCCCCCTGTGGCTGTCTGCTCTCACTTTTTGCTGTGCATAGCACTGTGCACGGCCCTTCTGCCACAGGTCTTCAGGATCTAAAGGCCTGGGAGAAGTCCTCTGAGTTGGTGCGTTTGCAGTGAGTTTAAGAGACTGGGTGTAGGCCGGGCGCGGTGGCTCACGGCTGTAATCCTAGCACTCTGGGAGGCTGAGGCGGGCGGATTGCTCAAGGTCAGGAATTCGAGACCAGCCTGAGCAAGAGCGAGACCCTGTCTCTACTAAAAATAGAAAGAAATAATCTGGACAACTAAAAATATATATATAGAAAAAATGAGCTGGGCATGGTGGCGCATGCCTGTAGTCCCAGCTACTCGGGAGGCTGAGGCAGGAGGATTGCTTGAGCCCAGGAGTTTGAGGTTGCTGTGAGCTAGGCTGATGCCACAGCACTCTAGCCAGGGCAACAGAGCGAGACTCTGTCTCAAAAAAAAAGAGACTGGGTGTGACCGTGGAGGCCTTGGGGAAGTACAGACCACAAGCTATAGGGGCATGGAGTGACTTCATTTAGTCATTCATTCGCCCAACATATCCAGAGTACCTTCTGCATGCCAGGCAACGTGCTAAGAGCTTGCGAATCTCAGCAGTGGCGAAACTGAGCGAAGCAGGCATGGAGAGTGAGGGCCCGCATCTGCACAGAGGCCACACGGGAGCTTGAGCATTGAAGCACCACTTACAGCAGTGGGTTCCCGGCCAGGACGTAGGTGCTCTGGAGGCCGAATGGCTGGTCACCCTCCATCTCTGGCCAAGCAAGAGAGAGGGCGGCTTCATTTCACTGCCTCCCCTCTCCAGCGTGAGCGCGGGGAGTCAGAGCCTTGCTCCCTGGAAGGCCTCCCCAGTACCTTTCCCTTGGCTCCTCAAAACTCACCGTATGCCTTCTCCCACCTCCTAAAGACCCCTTCCTTGCTGAGCTGTCTCAGGTAGTGTTCCCCAGAAGAAAACCTTGAGCCTGTGGGTTCTGGTGCAAATGATTTCTGAAGGAAGTGCTCCCAGGGGAAACTGGTAGGGGAGCAAAGAAAGCAGGACAGGTGAGGGGACAAAGCCAACTGAGCATGCAGTGTTGGGCCCAGTGCTACAGAGGGGAGCTCCAGCCTGATCCTGCTGGACAGACCCAAGGCAAGAGAGCTGGGCTCTCCTACTCCTGTGTCCAGCAATCATTGGTGCTTGGCAAGGGACCACCTGCAGCCAGGTGGGGGAGGTAAACTCCCAGGCTTGTCCCCTCTCTGCGCCTGCAGGCAAAGTGGCTCTAACGGCCTAAGAGTAGGCCTGCAAAAGAAGCAGTTACTCAGAAGAAAAACCAGCCCAAAGCTGCGGGGAGGGGCATGCAGAAATGGTAACAAGGATCCAAGGTGGAGTTACCAGATTTAGTAAATAAAAATCCAGGATGGCTAGTCTGCATTTGAATTTCAGATAAACAATGAACGTTTTTAGTATAAGTATACCCCCATGCACCATTTGGGATATACTTATACCAAAAAATATAATTTATCTGAAATTCAAATGTAACTGGCCATCTTGTATTTTACCTGGCACCCTTGTCCTGAAGGCATCTGGCGGAGCTCTGACCATGTTTGCCTGCTCAAAGAAAAAGCAAAGCAGGCCACTTTTGCTGTTCATAGGGTGTACGACACAGGGGTGACAATGTAGACCTTTGCTTTGCTCTCCCTGTTTCCTAATTATGCTGCTGTGCACAGTGCTCTGTGGATCTATTAGTATCACCCTGGGCCACTGCTCACAGCATTTGGGATTCTTGGTCACTGTGTCTTAGCTGGGGCCAAAGTTCTAGAATGTGAAGGCAATGGGGAAACTAGTATTGTGTCACTGGCCCCTTTGGTACCTCCCTGCATTAGACTAGAGCTGTAAGGCTGACCCAGCACCACCCAACCCCAACACCAGGGAGGAAATGATGCCCAGTCTGCCCACCCTGCCTTGGAGACCAGGGTGCCAATGCCCTTCTGACAGCCTGGGCCTCAAGCCCTGAGCTGGCTGGTCACTTGGTCAGTCTGACCCTTTCATTAAGGATTTTTGCTTCCTTTCACCAGTCTTTAAATAACGAAAAGAGGGTTCCAATAGTTCTGGAAGTTGTCCCGATAGCTGGCAGGTCCTGAAAATAGGTTGAGATTGATTGATTGTGGTTATAACCAGCAGGCCCCACCGTGGGCACCACTCCCCAGCCCATGCATAATATAAAATATACAAACAGCGGACAAAGCCAAAACTATGGCTCTTTACTTTGATTTGCGACCAGCTCCTTTGAAATCTCATGTATTTAGAAGACTCCGAAAATGAATATGATCCTGCTTGTCACCCTGGTCTCTCCCAGGATCCTGAGACATCTGGGGCTGAAGAGGTAAATGCCAAGTATGTGCAACGTTTGAGCCTTTTGTGGAGCACAAAGCAAAGCAAAGGGAGGAGAAGGTGGTGGACAACTCGATGCTTTCGTGAAATAAAGCGTGGATAGGTATAGGTGGCCACATTTCAGGAGGTCTCACTCATAATCATTTTTTTAAAATGAATTAAGACATGGACGGAATTTTTTTTAAATGCTTCTGAAATTGCTCTAACTGCTTTTAAAGTCTTGAGGTATTTTTTAAAGGTACTTCCATATAGGAACTTCAGGCATTTCATTTCAAAAGTATAAACGCTTGAAAATCACAGGATGTAACTGGCTTTTAAAATTAATTAGAAAGAAACATAAGTCATTGTCTTGGGCTGCGTTCTTTCCAGAAGCAGACCCTGAGATAAGAATTTGGGTGTAAATAGTGTCTGTAGGGGGGTATCCCAGGAAGCACTGGCGGAGTCGTAGGGAAGTGTAACAGGGATGGGGAGATGAGCATTATTGAGCACTGGTGCGCTACTCGAGCCCAATCCCATTGGGAAACAGGGTAGAATGGTTCTTCGCAAACTATCTATGGTAAAGGATTAGAGGGTTTTTTTTCTTTTTCATTTCTAAGATATCTTGGACCAATGCAGTTTTTTCTCCTGGTACTTTTGAATATACGATAAAAATGAATTACTAAAAGCATTTTTAAAGCATACAAAATTCAAGCCCCAATTTTTAATGATTGGGTCCAAGAGATATATAATTACTCTATAAAATTGCTGTAGAAGCTCCCAAATGCTTACTCTCAATTTTTGTACTTATTGCAAATCAGTAATAAACAGTTCCCAGACTGGCACCAGTCTGACTTTGGACGTGTGTGTCAGAGTTAGGCCACCTCAGGGGAGAGGGAGCTGGGGTGTTTATGTACCCACGCATGGGTCAAGGCTTGCTCCCAGGGAGAGGTGGCTGGCGGGAGGGCTGGCATTATTTTTCTCTTGCTGTGTGTGCAGGAACAATAAAAGCTGTTGGACGAGGAGATGCAGAGGTGCTGGCAGCTGGAAGTGTAGGAGCACGCTAAGGTGGTAAGAGCCAAAGGCCTATGAGTGGGGCAGCCACAGTGTCCTGGATTCATATTGCAAAAAGGGTCATTGGGCCAGCCCCTTCTGCAAGAGATGAAGAAACTGGTCCCTGAGCAAGTCATTGCCCCACTGTAATGCTCAAAGGTTATTGAGTAACACCGCTGCCAGGACTAGGGGAGAAGGAAGGGCTCGTCTCCATTTGCCTCTGTCTTGCCAACCTTGGTGTTCTTCTAGACATCTGCTTGCCTAATCTCTGGGACCAGAGGGACAAATGCCAACTGGGAGACAGGTGGTGTCATCACAGCAGGGCCAAACCCCCACAGGTGGGAGGCCTGGCTAAGATCGCGTCCGCCCATTCATTTGCTGAGGGGTGGAGGAAAGGGCCAGGGATTCAGAGCAAAGCCAGGATTATAACACGGATCTCTGAGCTTGAACCCGCAGCATAACCCTCTGCGGCTCTGTTTCCTCATCCAGAAAATGGAGATGCCAACTCTGCCCACATCCCTCACAGGACTGTTCGAAGGATCAAGTGAGATGAAAGCAGGGAAAAAAGTTTTCGAAAAGTTGAAAATCCTCCACGGCCGTCAACTCGGAGAGGCACTAATTATCTGGAGATGAGTAGTCCGGTACTCTCAGCTCTCAGAACACGGACTCTTAACTCAATAGTGGCTTAAAAAGGTCTCTGATGAAATTCAAGCCAGGATCTTGATCTGGATCCTGGATCAAAAAAAAAACAAAAAAAACTAATGCTGTAAAACACATCATAGGGGCAGCTGGTAATATTTGAGTAAGATTTGTATAGTAGATAATAGTATTGTATCAATGTCGACTTTGGTGAATTTGATCATTGCAATGCGGTTACAGAGGAGAATGTCCATGTTTCCAAGAGGTATATGTGTAATTGGCTCTATGAGCAAATTTCAATGACCTCTATATGTTTTTTTATAATCCTTTCCCTCTCATGTTTTAGCTTCTCAGGCCAGTAGGGCTTGATGACCAGAACCCTGTAACTTTTAACTAACTACCTGACCTTTTTGAGTTGTTTCTCAGAAACGGCAGCGAAATTTCTGCAAGACAATAGAGTTGAGATTCCAAAGACCCCTGGGCAGGCTTCCTGACTGCAAAACTCACCATCCCTCAGTAACCTGTCCCATGCACATAGACACCTGTTAATTTCAAGACAACTGCCCCAGTGCACTTAGCTCCTCTTTAGAAAGCCCTGTATTCTCCGTTAGGTGAGAAGATGGATTTGAGACTGCGTTTCCTGTTCTCCCACGGGACGTCTTCCATATTAAAATTTCCTTTCTTCCTTGGCAGTCCTCCTTGTCTCAGAAATTGGGTATTCTGTGCTCTTAGCAACCAGACCTAGGCCAAAACTCCCTTGCAGTTTTGATAACACATGCAGAAGTATTTAGGATTAAAATGTCGTGATGTCTGCAACTTACTCTCAAATCCTTCAGCTATACAATAATAAAAGAACGATAATAGTAGCAATAATAATAATAGCAGGTATGTATACGTGAGTATATATATGCACACAGAGAGAGAAAAAGAAAAGAAAATGTGGTAAAATGTTAAGAATCGTTGAATTACAATGACTTGTGTATGTAGGAATTCATATACTGTTTTTGTAACTTTTCCGTAAGCTTGATTTTTTTTTTAATAAAAAAAGGTTTTAAAAATATCAATCCATCAATCATCTCCTCCCTCAAAAAAAGTCTCCGAGCCACTACAGACACTATGCTATGCTAATGCTGGAAACAGTACTTCCTGGTCCCTCATTCAGAGCTTATTGACTCATATTCAACACAGATTTCTAACAGACTTGGTTATCTGATTTCCGAGTCCAGAACAGAATTAGAAATAAAAAGGTAGACAGAGGAAATGACAGGTGTAATGACAATTGAAGAAGTGATAGTTGACATATGGATATCAAGAGATGGGACAAAAAAGCCCTAAAAGACAGACACACAGCTGTGAAACCTCGGTACTGTAATGCATGCTAAAATGCTAAGGCCAGCAGCTGGAAAGGTCTTCAAAGGAGAGGGAAGGTCTGGCTCTCCAAAGAACTCACGACCAGTTAGCAGTGGAGCACAAATTCACTCCTTGGGTATTCTCTTTTCTCTGCTCTATGTCGAGCCTACGTCATTATGTAAAACGTGGGTTGGTTCAGTGTCTTTGTTCAGGAAAACAGGGAACTAGAACCTTCAAAAATTGTTGAAAACTTTTCATAGCTACTCGAAGAGGTAGTTATGGGAGACACCATTGTCTCTCCAACAACGCTTCCCCTCCCACTTCTTTATTTCTGTCAGAGCCTACCTACCCCCAAAGACTGAAACTACCAGATATTCACTTTCCTGGTATCCCTTGTGACTAGACCATAGCCATATAACCTTGTGGGACCTGAGGAGGAGGTTTCTGTGGCACTTCTGGGAAAGATCCTCCTCCCTGATTGAAAAGGGTATATAAGAAGGAACTCCTCTTTATGCCCTGCCTTAGACATGATTGGATGAGGATATAATGCCTGATGCTGTGGCAGCCATTTTGTGATCATGAGGAGACAAGCTGAAGATTAAAAACCAATATTCTGAGGATAAAGGAGACGGATGGAAAGAGCTTCCATTTTTAATGACCTGTCTAAAAAGCTGAATTAACCAGCCCTGCAATCACACTTCTCCACATTAATTTTTCTATTTTATTACTTGCAGCCAAAAACATTCTTACACCATGCTGGAAAATCTCTGTTTTCTGGAAACATCTATTTCTGCAGAGCCCTCCATTCTCTACCATGCCTTACTGTGGGGAGGAAGGTCAGGGAGGCTTGAACAAAATGTGAGAGGTGAAGACCTCTAGAAAAACTCCTTAGATGGGAAATAAATACACTTGGAGTTATCTTAGAAGCAGGTTCGCCTAACAGGGATTCTAATATTGTCAATATTTTTTATAGGACCTCCACGCCACTACGTCCTCAAACCAGCTAGATCACAATAATCAAGGAGGTTTGTTAAAAATACAGATACTAGGGGGCTGGGCGCAGTGGCTCACGCCTGCAATCCTAGCACTCTGGGAGGCTGAGGCAGGTGGATCGCTTGAGCTCAGGAGTTTGAGACCAGCCTGAGCAAGAGTGAGACCCCATCTCTACAAAAAATAGAAAAAAAAAATTAGCTGGGCAACTAAAAATAGAAATAAAAAGTTAGCCAGGTGTGGTGGCTCACGACTGTAGTCCCAGCTACTGGGGAGGCTGAGGCAGGAGGATCGCTTGAGCCCAGGAGTTTGAAGTTGCTGTGAGCTAGGATGATGCCACGGCACTCTAGCCCTGGTGACAGAGTGAGACTGTGTCTCAAAAAAAAAGAGAGAGAAAAAAGAAAAATACAGATACTGAGTTTCCTTTATTTGTACAGAATCAGAATCCTGGGAGCCTACAAACCGTTCATTCTCACCAACAACTTCATGACTTTAGTCAGGTTCCCGATGGCTTTACATCGTACAGACTCCGGTCTGCGCCATCTGGTTGGCTCGCTCCGTGCTTCCTTCTCCCTTAAACCACCTCCTTCTCAGACGCAAATAGATTCCTCTCCTCTTCTCATGAAGAGTAATTTTCCCACCCCAACTCAGCTTCTACCTCACAAGGCTTCTCAAGACACTCCCAAACAAATACAGTCCACTCCCTAAGAAGCATATTAATGAAAAAAAATTATCCATCTTATTGCATTGCTGAAGATCAGCTGCAATTGTCAAATATGATTTCTAAGTCAAAAAGGTTCTGAATTTTTCAGGAAATAACATACTCACAGAGATTCTCCTGAGGTGTCCTGGGAGTTATTCTTATTTCTCTCTTGTGGGTGAAATTTGGCCTGTGGTTCTACTGTGTTTTCCAAATCAGTGACGTTAGTCTTTCCTAGCCAACCATGTGGGGGAATTCATCTGGAGCTAACGGAGGCCTGCTTCAGGGCATGGGAGACAGTCATACAGAGCTAAATGTGGAAAAGACCCATGGAAAAAGGGCATTCAGCCTCCCCGCTAGGGACAAGGACTTTGCTGTACCACTTCCTTAGTGCTGACTGCCCAGTTCCCCACGAAAAAGAAAAAGGCAAAAAGGAAGTGTGGTGGCTCACTTAACACCCATTCCAACACCTCTTGCTTGCTTTTTTCTCTTATAAGGCCCTACGGCTAAAAACTACAATTCCCAGGAATCTCTATTGTCAGAGGTCAGGCACGTGACCTTCGTTCCACCGATCGGTCACACTCAGTAAGGTTGAGATGTAGATGTGAGCAATGTGAGGCATCAATGTGATGTCCATCCAAGGACATCAGATCTTCTGGCAAGAATTGTGGCAGAGGGATGTCGTTTGGGACAGCCGAGGCAGAGCTTCTGACACCCAGTGCTGAGGGTCTAAGGTGCTGAGCTGTAGGCAGAAGGGTCAGAGATGTTTCAGCTAGAACATCCACTTGGTGTGGTTGGGTGTTTCTCGCTAAGTCGTCTTGTCTGCATTGCCCTGGCTCTGAAGCATCCAAGGCCAGATCCTTGGCCTTCCCGATGACTCATTAGCTACTTAATTAAAATCTTTTTAAAAATATCTTTCTCTTAACTATTTAGAATGGATG
>NW_012141969.1:1425070-1526539 GCF_000956105.1 Propithecus coquereli | reverse complement strand
TGATCATCGATGCAAGTGATATTGATTAAGGGAAATTTGAGGTGAAGGTCCCCAGTATTCTAGCGCAGAGATCCTGGGCTGGACAGGCTCAGGCAGAAAAATCCTCCAACCTCTAGTATGCAGACTCACGGGACAGGTAAGGTGCTACCTGTGTAAAGAGAACAGAGTCCTATAATAAAGACTATAATCCTAACATGTCAAGGTCAAGGATGAGCCTATCGCAATGGAGTACAAAGGGATTATTAATTATTTTCTCCTTCCCCTTTTATCCCACCAATTCCAGGTTAGAGTTCTTGCTCCTTGATCATGACTCTCCCCCCAGCCATCCCACACAATCAATCCCCTACTAAAGAAGGAAAATCCCTGAGCACTCATTCAGGAGTATACATGCTGGAGTTGTACAGACCTGGGTTTGAACCCTGACCAGGGCTAAGGCTAGGATGAGACAAAAGAGGTTCCTAGAGTTTCACAATGTAAGAGTCAGCCCCTGCTCAATCCTGAGAGTGAGGGTCTTCTTATATTTGGCACCTCACTGCTTCACCCTAATCCTGACTCTGACCTTGACCGTTACTAGTTGTATATCTTGGACAAGTTTCTTAAATCCTCTAAGCCACAATTTCCTGATCTGAAAAATGGAAATAATACCAATACCTACTTCAGAGGTACTAATCAGATAAAGTGGTAGCACTGTGCCGGATTCATAGTAAATGCTCAATAAAGTTTAACTTTTATCATTAAATCCAAACCAGGTTGATTTTTGCTAACAGTGCCTTTGTTGGAAATTTTTATGACCCTGGGCAAAAATTACTGAAACCCATATCTGTATCCTCTCCCACCCCACCCATGTTCTATGTCACCTAGTCACACGATCATCCCTCGCCTCACCATTCCCTGGACAACTCAGTTTGAGAATAAATAATAATTTTCACCTTGGCTAGCTTTGATTATGATGAACATAGTGCAGCCTACCTTTCCAACTCAGCATATCACCACCCCTTAACACTCTGAAGGTCAGGTTTCTGGTCTGCTTGGGGCAGCTGGTCTACCAGCCTTGGGTGGGGAAAGGAGTCGAACAAATCAATAAGATGGTTCCCAAGGTCCTGCTTACCTGAAAAGCCAGAAGGAGATCCACAGAGACAAATGGATGAAATAAATCAGAGCTACAGAGCCATATTCCAGAAGAGACTAGGGTTTTCTCCCCAGACAGAGTAAAAGTCTAAGCCCCCACACACTCTTCAAAGCTGAAGTCTTACTCATCCCCTTTGCGGAGCATCACCAAAGTGTGGTTGGATTGGTCCATTGTGTCGTGAGCATTTTTCTCCTCTTTCTCAGCCCAGAGTATAGGGGAGAGGGGGACAGTGTCTCTTACACAATCTTCGATCTCCTCTTCTCTTCCTTTGCCTTGCCTTCCCTTCTCTGCACTCTCTCTCCCTCCCTCTCTCTCTCTCTTTCTTTCTCTCCTTTCCATCATCTATTCATGGAATGTATGTGGTATCAGCAAAATGAATGACGCGTCCTAGGATTTTTTTTGACTCTTTAATATGGAGAATTTGAAACATACAAAAATAGATAGAATGCTGTAATAAACTCCCATGCACCTTACCCATCACACAACCCCCCAAATTGTCAATTCATGATCAATCTTTCATACCCGCATCCACTTCTCCTACCCCTGCATTATTTTAAAGCAAATCCCAGACAACACATCATTTCGCCCATAAATATTTCAGTATGCATTGCTAAAGATAATGCCTCTCTGTTTAACATAGCCATAATATCATTCTCACACCCCAAAATTAACAAAAAATTCTTAATGTCATCAAACTTCCAATTGTCTTAAAAATGTCATAAAGGTAATTATGGCACGTAGTTTGTTTTGAATCCAGATCCAAGTAAGCCTGGAATTTTTTTAAATTCATCTTTACTGTTATTCTTTTCTCCTCTCATGGCCACCTCTCTGGGGATGATTACATCATAGTTCTAAAATTCCTGCCCCAAATGTGCACATTGCTTGCTTTGCTGATACCACATAAATTCCATGAATACATCATGGAGGAACAGGGAGGGGCTTAGCACACGCTCTTAATTGTAGCCCATCAGACTGCTATGTGCTGGGGCTCAAACTGTCGACACATCATAAATTCACAGCGTTCTCAGCAGGGGGTGGAGGGCTGGGACCCTTTTGATTGCAACCTCTCAGGGAACATTGTGTTCCCGGGTTCTCTCTGCTTTGCTAATTCAGCATCCATTCTGCCAGCGCAGGGAGGGCTGGGGAACAGATTGGTTTCTGGACTCTCTCTGCCTCCCACATGGTTTGCTTGCTCCATCAACCCTCACAAAGTTCCTAACCTCACCCGGACCCCTGTTTTTGTCAGCCCACTCCTCAGCCCTTCCACACGCGTAGTCGATTGCTCTATATGGACAGACGAGGCCACTGAAGATGCCTCGGGCAACCACCTTGGATGGGGAATGTGTTGAGAGAGGGTGTGTGTGTGTGTGTGTGTGTGTGTGTGTGTTGGAGGGGCGATGTCTCTGTTGCTGCAGCACCCCAAGGAGATACTACACCTGTAGCAAGAACTCTCCGTCCCCTCCTGTTTTCCCACACCCAAACCTAGTCACTGCACCTGCGCTTTATGTGAGCATATTTCAGGCAACTGGTTCCCTTCTAGATTCTAGAACCTTCCAGAAACAAAATAAATCAGCCAAAGCCTTGCTACTCGAAGTGTGGTCCCTAGACCAGCAGCGCTGGCATGCTTGTTGAAAAAGCAGCATCTCGGGTCCCGCTATAAGCCAACTGAATCAGAATCTGTGCCTGTTAACCAATCCCCAGAAGATTCTCGTGCATGTTCAAGTTTGAAAAGTGTGGGCACAAGGCCAAGTTCCTGAGTTGCGGGGGAAGTGCTAGGACCATTTTCCTACATGTCCACGCATTTTAGATACATGTCCTGTTGAGAGCCACTGCTTCTTAAAAACGTGAAGGTAGAGCCAGGGAGAACTGGCCACCTTGTAATCAAGACTAATGGATCTCAAAATGGAAAATGAGGCCCTCCTCTGCCCGTGCCCGAGGCACGGTGCGCGGCCCCCTCTCCTGATGCCCACTGGTGCCCTCGGAGATCTCTGTTCACAGAGAACTTGCTTTTAAATGAGAGTCAATGGACCAGGTCGCGAATCTGTCAGACGCAGGAATTTCTGATGCTCGTGACTATTATAATTAAAATCATCCAAGTTGACTAAATTGGCCGAAAAGGAACCAGGCCCACATGACTGCCGTTCAAAGGGGAGCAAAATAGCTCCTAATTTGTTAATTAAAAATATGAATGCATTCCACACGGAATGGCTGTGCGTTAAATTCTTTTCGGATTCCATTAGAAAACAAATAAGCTCTGGGCCCTGATTAGAGGGACCCGGTTCCCCCAAATCTGTGTGGATTTGGTTGGGCTTTTTTTCCAAGAATAAATGTAGGGCTTGCGAAGACCTTGCAGAAAAGTCAAATTCCTGGGGGGGTTTCTCTGGTAAATCAATCTGGTAATTAGAAAAACACGCCAATAGATTAGATCTGCTCTCTATTTTTTCATCGTACTGATGAGACTGGTTCAAAAAACATATTTCCAGAAAGATGGTTTAGGCATTTCCTGCCTACTCCAAAATTCGTCCACTGTGGAAACTGACAGCTTGGAGGCAGGAGGGAGGGAAAAGACAGGGAAAAAAAATAGCCTATGATGGGAGGAGAGGGGACAGAAGCCACACCTGATTTCTGCTGTTTGGCCTGCCCCTCCCTGCCACCTGTTGCGAATATCTGCCCCTGCCACTCAGCAGCCATGGGCCAGGCAGGTGAGCCTCAGTTTCCCACTCCTCAGGCCTTGGTGTCCCCGAGGCTGCCTCTCTCAAGCTCCCCAACACTGTGCAGCAGCGATTCTCTAAGCCAAACCCACGGGAGGCCTAGCGCTCTGAGGCAGTTTGGGGATGGCTTAGCCAGAGGCTGGATTGGAAAGGCTCTCTCCAGGGGAGTGGGGTTAATCTCTGCTTCCATCGGGTTTGTGCTTTCCCAAGGCCCAAGATTTTCTCCAGCAAATGGCAGAGCCCTGCTGGCACTCTCTTCTCCACTCCTTCTTGAATGGCTGCATTCTGTCTACCATGCTGCTCACCTCCTAGCCAACATGCAGTGTCTTGGGGCAGGTAGGGGCCATGATGGGGAACTGACCAAAGGCTACGTGTCCTGGCACAATGGATGTACCACGTGTTTGCCTCTCCGGATGGCTGCAGCCTACTAAAGGCATTTATAATGTGGCAACTGCCTGGGGCCTTTGATCACACTCCCCTTACCTGGATGGGGGCCAGTCAAGCCCTCCCATGGGAGATGCAGACCACCCAGGGTAAAGCTTGCCTCCTGGTCAAAGCCTGGAGTAGCAGGTCAAAGTATGCAGGGAGCATTTTTCTAGAACAGCAGCAGCTCATGGCTGTATTGGGATATATTTATTTTACAGACTCGCCAGTATTGTTTCAAGGTGTGGAAACTGTGGCTTTGCCTTTATCAGAATGAGTAATTATTTTTAACACCATTTAAAATGGGTCATCAGAAAAGGTACCGACTATATGTGTGCCCTTTTCCACCAAGAGAGAAGCTGAGGAACGTAGAAGTCAAGGGTATACACTTGGAGTCAGGGCGACTGGGTTCAAATTGCAGCTCCACCTCTTACCATAGAGATGACCTGGGCAAGTATTTAATGTAGCGGATGCCACCAGCACCTGGCTTGCATGCATTCGGCACTCGCTATTCCCATACAAGCTGGCAGTTTCTTACTGCAAGAACCTGCAAGAAGCCTAAGGGGTTCCTCTGGCTGTGGGAGCAAATGCCACTTTCCGCTGGGCAGGACGGCGGTGCCAAGAAAGTTGAGAGTCCCAGGAGCAGTCTTCAGCCAGTGAGGTCAGGAGTTGGAGGATAAATACCCCAGCTCCCTCGCCCTTGGGTGCAAAAACTTTTAGGTGTGTTCTACACTGTTTCCCAGAGTCCCAGCAGTTGCCAGTCCCCAGTTGCCCAGAGCAGTAACCTATTATTATCTCTCTCTCTTGTTCTCACCTTTCCCTCCACCCTCCACTTCTGACTGGTGCGTTCTGGGCTCACCACTTTTCATTTACCACTTGCACTCAAATCTTGGCTCAGGATTTGCTTCCGGGGAAATGCAACTTAAGTCCTTTTTGAGTTGACTTACCTATAAAATGGGGACAATCACAGTCCCTTGCTCACAGGACTTGTAGTGAGGATCGAATGGGATGAGGCATGTGAACCACTTAGCGCACTGCCTGGCACATAGTAAACACTGTAAGTTCTAGAAATTAATATTATTGGCTAATAGACAATAATCTAAAGCCTTTTCATTTCCACTCTCAAAATCCTCCCCTCACGGTCCTCACCAACCCAATTCATAGGATCTTGTTTATTCACTCATTTATACTTCACACAGAAAGACAAAAAATAGATTTTAGATGGCTTTGAAAATGTCATAGGCCGCAGCCCCTTCTATCTTCTATTGGCTTGACCTTTTGAGGAGCAATTTCTCTGGTCCAGATAATGAGATAGGAGGTTCCCTAGACTCCACATGTTTTCCCTGGGACTCCCCAGCTCCCCCAAGCTTGCGCCTCTACATGTGGGTATATGAAGACCACCACCTCTCACTTCTTCACTGGAAGAACAGAGAACTGCTCTTGCTAAAACTCTCTGAGATTTGCCAAGTCCTGCCTCTTAATGCTTCTATGTCCCACATCTCCCCAGAAGCCAGCAGAGTCCTGGGCAGCAGGGAAACACAAGTCCTGAAGGGTAGTGCCAAGTTCTGTGGAGCCTCACCAGAGTTCTAGAACTTCACTGCCCCCTCACTTAACTACACAGCCCAAGCCAGCTTTAGCATGTACATAACACCTCTCCCCACAGAGCTCTAGTTCTCCCAACCATTGACTCTTTAGGGCAGGACACATGTCACCAAGCCCAGTGGAGCTCTTAGTCACTTATCTTCATTCACACTCTTGCTAACACTCAGTTTGCATGGTGTTTCTCTTATCTAGTGCCACTATCTCAAAACTTAGTGACTTAAAACAACCACAATTGATTATTTCTCTCAGGCTGAGTGGGCAGATGTTCTGTCAGCTGGGGTTACTCATGCAGCTGCAGTCGTCCAGAGGCTCTGCTGGGGCTGGAATGTACATCCACAACGTATGCACGATGGCCTCACTTGTGGTCGTATTGGCTGTCTTAGGCTGTTAGCAGGGTTGCCGAGGTTCCCCTCCATGTCACCTCTCTACATGTCTCGGGCTTGGGCTTCCTTATAGTATGGCTACTGGGTAGCAAACAGGAGCATTCCAAGAAGACAAACTCCAACGCGGAAGCACTTATTAAGCCTCTGCTTGCATGCTTGCTAATGTTCGCCTGGCCAAAGCAAGTCACATGGATGAGCTTGCAGACTCAGTGTGTCATGGCTGTATATAAGGGCATGAGTGCTGGGCATTGTGGTTCATTGAGGGCCAACAATGTAACAGCCTCCCACAGAGGCACCAGCTTCTCAAGGCCTCCTCAATCACTCACACAGCATCAACCTCCCAGGATACAGAATGAAAGCAACCAGGGGTATTCCATCATCATCTTCTCATGTACCTTTTCCCTGATAGGGCTGACCCACTTAGCCTCACACATTTGGTTAAAAAAAAAAAAAAGGCTTTGAGTTACTAGATCAGCTAGGATATTTTGGTTGAAAATCACAGAAACTCAATTCAAGCTATCTTAAAAGAGCGAATTTATTGGTTCATGTAACTAAAAAGTCCAGAGGTGGTTGGCTTCAGGTATGGCTGGATCTAGGTGTTCAAACGACACCATTAATATTTACTCTCTCTATTCTCCCTATCATTTATTGGTTCAATGCAATGTTGACTGCATTGCATTGTTAGGAAAACCTCTCTGGAGTGGTGGCAAAGATGTTCCATTGGCAACTCCAGGCTTACATCCTATTACCTTAGAAATTGCAGCAGAAAGAAAGCTTCTCTTTTCAAGTAGTTCCAACCAATGTCCCAGAATTAGGTCCCATTTGATGAGGCTTATGTCACATGCCTGTCTGTGAACAAATCACTGTGTGTGGCCAACAGTTGGTCTCTGCTGATGGGTCAAATCTGGGTTGTGTGCTAAGGGTATGCACATCTGCCCCAACCAAAGCTCATGCCCTGAAGTGGGAGAGAATTCATTTCTTGAATGACAACCGAGATGCTATTACCACATAAAGGGGAGGCCAAAAAACAAACATCCATTAGAGTTACAAAATAATAGCGGTGCTAACAAAACCAACTCCCAGTGTCCTCTGCTTTCCCTCTATGTGCCCTCTCCCATGGCATGTTTTTGACCATTTCTGTGCTCAGAAAACGTCTTCTTACAGGGGAGGATATAAGAAGCAAAGCTCAAATCAGGGAATTTTCCTATTTGCTAACAACCCTGATTCCAAGTTCTATAAAGAGGAAGGTAAACAACTATTTAAAATAAATAGAGCACAATTGCTTTGTTATAATTATTATTATTATCATCATCATCTGGTGATTCTGAGTGTGTTATCTAGTCATTTCTGAGACCACCCATTATCAAGAATTAATTCTTTCCAGGATTACACATGCTCTCTTTCTAATGATGGAGAAGAACACAACATAGCCATATGAAATGATGATTGCTGAGAAGTGGGGAAATTTCCTGCTGACGACAGGGAATCTGGGGCCACAAGTTCTGTGAACTGTTGTCTCAAATGTTAAGCAGGACTTAAGTACAATGTAGTCCAGCAGGGAATCTAAGGAGGTCAAGCACATAGCACCTTTCTTCAGCTGACGCTAGACAAATACCCCGTTGGAACAGAATGGGAGCAGAGGAGAAATGGAAGCAAAGATATAAATTCATCACAGAGTCATCAAAAAGTGAGGGGCTCGGGTCACTGTTAGCAAAAGGGGGCCAGCCCATTCTGACCAGAGGGCTAAGAACTTGGCCCCCACGGGGAGCTCTGGAATTGGAATGATGTTTCAGAGTTGTCCCCCATTGGGCTAAAATAGCCAGGTCTTTATACTATCACATTGATTAGTTATTGGATGTCAACTGCCCCAGAAGGGGTGTGACCTAGGGTCCCTACCACAGGAGACATTGACTGCTGAAGGCTCAGTAGCACTCACAGAAGCTGGGTCCACCAGTCCTTCCCTAAAGGGGACCTGGGAGATACATCACAGTGCCACTCGAAGTGCTATCACTCACACCAATCTCCAGAGAAAATACTAGCAATATAACAAAAACAGTGCTTGTTATTGGATTCTTATATGCCACAGATGTCTCCTGTAACACCTTAACCTTCAGGAAAAGAGGTTGTAGCAGAATGTCCTGTCAGAGATTAAACTTGTTTCTTCACCTCTACTTAGAGAAGTACAAGGGACTCTCTCAGGTTTCCCTTGAGAGTGCGAGTCACTACTGAGGCATGGCATCCCCCCAGGCTAAACGGAGAGGGCCTTCTGTGTTTAAGGATCAGAAGTGGAAAGCTGCCAGGCCAGTGTGGGCCTCCCTGAAGCCAGCATGTAAAGGGATTTCTGTGATTTAAAGGTCTGGTGCCAGTTGTAGATAACCAAGCTCTGTTGCCTGAGAAAGAGTGTAAGATCAGCCCTTTGTGGTTGGAGGGTATCTTGGTCCATTTGTGTTGCCATAGAGGAACACCTGAGTCTGGGTAATTTTAAAGAGAAGAAGTTTATTTGGCTCATGGTTCTTCGTACTGTACAAGAAGCATGGCGCCAGCATCTGCTTCTGGTCAGGGCCTCGGGAAGCTTCCACTCATGGCAGAAAGCAAACGGGAGCAAGCATGTGCAGAGATCACATGGTGAGAAAGAAAGCAAGAGGGGTGGGAGGTGGCAGGCTCTTTTTAACAACCAGCTCTTGTAGTAAGTAACAGAGTGAGTATTAACTTCTTACTGTGAGGATGGCACCAAGCTGTTCATGAGAGATCTAACCCCATGACCAAACACCTTCCATTAGGCCCCACCTCCAACATTGGGGGATCAAATTTCAACATGATGTTTGGATGGTCAAATATCCAAACTATATCAGAGGGCCTAAAGGAGAAGTGTCTGGACCTGGAGGAGTAATAGAAGGAAGGGGAACAGCTAAAGAGGGGACTTTGGACCCCGAAGGTAGTGGAAGAGCCTGCCCTACCTTGTTTTAGGGTTGGTTTGCTGCACAGAAGATTGGGTAGCTTGTAGACATGGGAAGCAGGCATCATGCCACTGCCCAGAACAGTAGCTGCATCCCCCTGGAACATTCCAGAAGACCGTCATGCAGGCAGGCCACCACCACAGCTGGATCACACTCATTTCTGCAAGGGAAACAAGTCCCTTGAGCAACTGAATCTCCCAGTTGCCATAAAGTCACAGGCCAGCTGCTCCTCAGTCTCAGTACCTGACCCCTCCATTCCATCCCACCCCTCCCTGCCTCCAGTAGGTCTGGTTTCCTGATTTTAGAGGGATTTTGGATAACATGTCTGCCCAAAAAACTCTTCTGCCAAGTTTTACCCACAAATCTTTTAATGGAAGGTGAGTCTTTTATTCCACAATATAGAGATGAAGCTTGAATTACAAATAATCCAGAGGAGGCGACTCCTTTATCTGAATTCACACTAAGGTATAAAGGACAATGGAAAGAAGAGTTTCTAAAGGGAAAGGGAAGGGGCACTGATGGAGGGAGGGGGACAGGAGTAATAAGGCAGAGGGGCACAGAATAGAGTGGCTGTGTAATAAAGACTCCATCATTTTGCCTTGGCCCAACCCCAACTAATACATATAGGTATAGCCTGATGTGACTCTGTTGGCCTAGACTCATGGTTCTCAACCCTGGCTGTACCTTATAATCCTCTGGAGAGTGTAAAACATATACTGGTGCCTGGACCCCACCCAAGACCAGTTAAATCAGAATCTCTAGGGATAATACCTGAGAATAGGTATATTTTTAAACTCCCCAATCATTCTAAAGAATCCAAGTTAATATATTAGTCAGCTATCATCGTGATACTCCCGCATAACAAACAAACCCCCAAACCCCAGTAGCTTACAACAGTAGACGTTTGTTTTTCTCACTCACAGATCTGCAGGTCAGCTGTAATTTAGGTGGTTTCAGCTGGGCTCAGTTGGGCTCAGCTGCAGATTGCGAGTTGGGTTCCAGTCTGCTGTACTTGTGTCATCCACACAAAAGGCTATGCAGGGAAAGTTCTCCCTAGGGCACTGGGTGGAATGTAAGTGGCTAAGCCAATCATGCAAGCACATGGAAAGCCTCAGCTCACCTCACAACCACTAACTTTCTATTGGCCAAAGTGAGTCTCATGGTCAAGACCAGCATCAATAGGATGAGAAGTATAGCTGACCCCGGTAGGAAGAATCACAGAGTTACGTGGCAAAGGCTATGGATGTATCATTCCCCAATAGGTAGCAGGGCAAAATGAGAAACAGTAACCTGATCTACCACAATTGGGAACCATTAGCCTATAGACTAAGAATTAATTCTTCTCCCAAGTGACTTCTATAAAAGGATCCCGCTGTTTATGGGGTTCAGGTTCCCCACTTATTAGCTGTGTACCATGAGCAAGTCACTTAATCTCCCTCGTCCTCAGTTTTCCCGTGTGTAAAATGGGGGTGGTAATTCCTAACCTGCCTCTCTCAAAGGGCTGGGGAAGGGGGAAAATGAACTGAGTGCATGTGAGCGCATACTGCTTTCTTTCTGCCTAGCCCCAGTGAAGCACCTCTCACGTTCCCACTTCCCAGCAGAGGCTTCCATAGCCCTAGCTGCCATTGGCAGCTGCTGAAGTTGCTCAGATAAGTCCCCTCCTGAAATTGGCAACAGAGATGGTTTCACCCAGTCACATCCCCTCCCATGAGCAGCTGGCTGCCGATGCGGGTGGGTGCTGGAGTATAAAGGCCCTGCTGCCTTGCTTCAGTGTTGGAACAGCTTGGCAGGGCCATCCCAATCCCAGCGGTATCCATGGGATCAGCTGACCCTCTGGTGCAATACCTCGCGCTTCAACTTCTCCCTTGCCCAATTCAGCTGCGTGTATTCTCCTACAGGTGTATCCTGTTCTCCCTGATCGATTACTCCCCACCTGCAAATCTGTAACCAGAGCCTGCTGCCTGGAAAATCTGACCCAGGACAACAGTCACCAGGTTCTTTCCAGACCAGACCAAAGGCACCTAAATCGGAGACCATCTTGGAAACCCTGAGGGTAGGAGCTGGCCAACCCTTTGCCACAGGTCATTGGAATGTGTGGTGTGGCTTTATATAGTGTGACATCAGATGCTAGACTCTATCAGAAAAAAAAGAGTCCTCTTCAGTAGAAGGACTCCAGCTGAAGGTGGAGCCCCCAGGACGCGCCCTCCTGCTGTTTGTGCTGCGAGTGTGCATGCGCGTGTGTATTTGTGCAGTTGGAGTGAATGAATGTTTAAATCAGTGTGTCAGTTATAATTAGAGCGGCTCTCCCTTCTTCATCGCGGAACGATTCCTTCATGCTTAACGCCTGGAATGTCATTTTCCACTGTGAAATCCTTATTCTTCAAGGCCTAGTGCCAAAGTCGGATTCTCATGCACTTCCCCCACCCACTCGCAGCTCCGCATCCCCAAGACGTGGAGCCATGTCTCCCTTAGACACGACCCCGGCACTTACACCCAGGCTTGCGAGTTGTACTCCCCATCCTTAGCAACTACCCCCACCCTCATCTCAATCTCCTTGAGGGCAGGGGCCCTACGCATTCTTCCCTTCAGTGCTGGTTACACAAGGGGTGATTAATCCAGATGAATGAATGAAAAATGAGGTGGAGATAGAAGCAGTGAATTCTGGCCATGCTGCCAAAGAAAGCACCCTCACCAGGTATTGGGGGAGGGGAGGGCTGCTCATAGAGCTTTCCTGGAGTCCCCGCACTCAGAAAGGCAACACACCTGCCTGCACCTCCCCTCCCCACACCTGGTTAGTGACCCTCCATGCAAAGTATCTGTTTTCTTGCACTTGGAAAAGGCTGGAGAACAGCTGCTCCCATCCCACCCCAGTGAGAAGGAGGGGTGCCCCAGACCTCTCTCCCAGCCCCCTCACCCTTCCTGGTCTGGCTCTGGCTGGCGACATGGCTAGTGACAGGGTATTCAGGTGTGGCTGCTTTGGACTAATCAAGCACAGCATTATTGGAACTGATCAAGTTATCAACACAGTTTCACGTGTGTTTGGTGCGGGTGTTAACCCAGGGGAAAAGCCACCTATTTTCACTTGAAATAAATCCAAATGGAAAGGCCTACATTGCTGAGGGAGCCTTCCCTTCCCCCACCTCTCTTAGCCTTGGGAGGGTCTCCAGGGAAGGCATGAAAGGTGAGGGGAGTGAGGTACAGCCAGATCCTTTCTAATCCTCTCTCTTAAAACCGCAGCTGAGGCAACCATGCGTGCCCGCTCTGAAGGGCCTTTCAGAAAGCAGCATGTGTTTGGGGGACCTTATTTTTTAAAGCTCCCTCCCCAATTCTCCTCCTCCGCCCCCAGAATGAAAGAACCGCCGACCCCTAGCCTGGGCTTCAGCATGCACTGCACTGTATTAGGGAAACCCCCGGGGAAGATGGGCTCCCGGCCAGAGAAATATTCCTCCTGCTCAACGCTCTGCAGCAGCCCCTGGGAGGGGGCTCAGGCCCCCATCCTTCTGGAACCTGCATGCCTCAGGGGAGAGATAATTGGCCTGTCTATAGAGAATGAGGATTCAAATAAAGCTTAAAAACGCACGCAGCCCTGCAAATTCTATAAATGTGGAATTACAAATGATGGCCCGCCACCACATACGCACACGTGCGCATACAGCCCTGAAGGCCGCTTCTGCTTTTTTCTCTGATTGTTTCGCAGATCCACCTGACTCAAATAAGCCCACTCTCATTTGAACTGGAGGCAATCAGGATGGAAAATACCCTGTTCCGTTGGTGCGGGTTCAAACCGTCACCATTTGGCATCCTAACACACCGATGTCCCCATCAGCTGTTCCACGTCAGCCAAAGGGGCCCTCCCCCAGCCAACAAACCAGAGATTTCATTAACCAGCAAAGTCTCCCGGAAGGAAGAGCGACCTCACGTGGGCCTCCCCCATCTCCCTCACCTCCCCCCTCCCTTCTGCTACACAAACAGGCTCGCAGCGGCTAGATTGGATTCAGATCTTGTAGATGAAGAAATTCAGATACGACAGTGGCGCCTCGCCAGACCCCGAGCGAGGGCCAAGCCCCGCATGGCAGCTGGGCTGCCTCGGTAATAACCGCTTGTAATATCTGACAGAAAGAACCCACGCTGGTCATATCCGATCCTGCCACATGAAAAGCAGCATTACACCAGCCTCTCGGGGGCTGGGGCTAGGGGAGAGCCTCCGCACAAATCAGAACGTTTTCCATGAAGCTGCTATTCAAGGGCTGCAAAATCAACAGGGGCTGCTTTCCTAACATCCTGAGAGATGCTATTATTCTCCGGACGGCGCAGCTCACAGAACGCAGCAAGGCCAGCTTAACCCGAATTCGCTGAGCGTTTGGCATTTCTGAGCTCAAAGGCCTTGGACGAGTGGGAACAAAAACCCGTGCAGGTTGCAGGAGTGAGCGGTGGGGCTCCACGGGGTGACATTCCAAATAGTTAACAAGGGAGACAGCCCAGGCCTCAGCCATCCAGAATGATCTCTAACCTCAGCCCTGGGGCTGGAACCTGAGTGCCTCCAGTTGTGTCAAGCAGCCTGGACGGAGGGGGCACCACCTGGGACAATGACAGAAGCATTTCAATACCACAGCAACTGGTAGGGCTACTGGCAGAAAGCCTGGTCCAGAAGCCCCTCCGGAGCCCTGTTTGGACACACCTCATCCTTTGGTGCCCAGGACAGCCCTGAGCCAAAGCTTCCAGACTCGCAGCCATGCCCTTGTAGGGACAGCAATAGATGATTTGGTCTTTTAAAGCCCATGCCCACCTAAAGCAGAAACTTACAACTTAGGGCTCCCAGCATGTTTCTCTGTGGCTGGATTTTAAATGTCGAGTGCCTC
Organism: Propithecus coquereli; assembly: GCF_000956105.1. NCBI lineage: Eukaryota > Metazoa > Chordata > Mammalia > Primates > Indriidae > Propithecus > Propithecus coquereli. The sequence continues at coordinate 1,512,475 of NW_012141969.1, read as the reverse complement.
TAGACACCCCCTACCACCTATGACAAATACCCAAGGGATGGCCCTGCCGATGCTCCTCCTGCCCCCCTCCACCTCAAATTCTTACCTTTCACATCCTCTCTCTGCCACAGCATTGTTCTAGCCAGGAAGAAAAGGCCAGATTCCCCCAGTCCTGTTTCTGTCTCTACAACTCCACGCTCCCTGCTCCGGCCTCCTCCTGGCTTAGCCTCGTATACCTATGAGGGTCTCAGGGGCCACCAGCACTTGGGGACATTGGGTCTCCAAATCCTTGCCTTTTTTGTATAAGGAAGCTTTACCATGGAGGAATCTTGTGGCATCTCAACAAGGTGAGGTGACCTCCACCCAGCAGTCACCTTGGTTTTAAAGCAACAGATGTTGCGCTTGTAAAGAGCCGTCTAACAGCGGTCCCTAACCCTTTTGGCACCAGGGACCATTTTCATGGAAGACAATTTTTCCATGGGGGGGGATGGAGGATGGTTTCAGGATGATTCAAGCGCATTCTATTTATTGTGCACTTTATTTCCATTATTATTACATTATAATATATAATGAAATAATTATACAACTCCCCATAGATTGGGGACCCCTGAATAAGGACGTAGGTAGTATGTAATTCACCTCACTCTCACTCAGTTTCCCTGCCAGTAAAATCAGGCCAGTGAAGCTTCTCTGTGCCTCAGTTTACTCACCCAGGGAATGGGATGGATATGCATCCTGCTAATATCACAGGGCTCTTGTACAGACCAAAAGATGTGTGTGAAAGTGAGCTCTGTAAGCCATAAAAACGACACCCCAAATGAGCCCCTAAATAGCCCAAGCCCCTGCACAGCTAAAATGCTCTCTCTGCCAAGTCTGCCCTGAGCCAGCCCATTGTGCCCAAGTCTCCTTGGCCAGCATTGCTCGAGTGCAATTTTTTTAAGGACAAAACAGCCCCAGCGCTTGGGCAAGGACCCGCCGCAAGACAGCCTCGTCACCTCAGCATTTCTATAAAAAGATTGCTCAAGCTCGGGAGCCTGGCTGACAGGCGGGGCTGGGAGGGTGTGTGCGAGTGTGCGTGAGTGCATGTGTGCCTGTGTGTGCGTGTGTGCAATGAAATGCTCTCGTAACAGCTGGCCTCGACCAAGCATCCATGCTCACCCTAAAGCCCCCAGCCCCACTGGCAGGAGGAGAACGGATTCAAGAAAGGGTAAAGAGGGGGAGAGAGAGCGAGCCAGCAGAGCACTGTGCGCTGAAGAATAGGGCTGGGCAAAGTGATGTCTGCAGTGCTGATCTGTCGCTCTGAGCAGCCAACACAATGGACCTCTGGGTGGGCTCAGAGAGTCCCCCCCAACCCCCCCGACCTCCTGCCCGTGACACAGATAAGGACCTGGAGGACTGCTCCGAGCTGCTGCGTGTGCCCTGGGCCAGCCGGCAGCGAGGCCAGCCTGGTGTGAGTGGCAGCAAAGATAAACGGCGGCCGCGCGGGCATTGAATGCCCCGACACAAAAGGCCGCCTCTCCCCAGTCCCTCTGAGGCCCAGATGGTCAGGGAAGCCCTTTCCCGCCTCACAAAGAGGATCGCTGCGTGTCTTTTTCTTTTAAAATGGAATTTTTTTAAAAAAAAGCCATTGCTCACAAAGGACCTGGATGAAAAATAAACCCTTAAAAAAAACCAGCCTCTCCCCGCTCAGCAGCCCGGCATTTCTTCCGACTGTCAGACTTAGCAGATTGCTTTCTGGAAAGGATCCAATTGGCAAGACCTGCCGCTGTGCAAATGAAATTTTAAAACCCCGCTCCTTGTTGCACTCAAAGAGCTTTTCTCTCTCTGCTTGTTCTACACGGCCTCGTAGAATTATTCTCTTGTCTCTCGTTGTATCGGAAACTAATATTCCCCTGCTTTCCCGCCCCACGTGAGGGGTCCTCACCCCAGCTGGGGATTTGGGTAATCAGGGACGGCTGGAGCGCCACTCCAGCGCCCCCCCCAAGTTCATTCCCCACCTGGGCTGCATCTCACAGAATCACCTACTAATTAGGAGAGAGACTCACTCCTGAAGAGAATAAACACTTCCAGGCTGCCTCCCTCCCTCCCCGACTCCCCGCCCCCGCCGCAGTAATGAGATAAGTGTTTGGGGGATGAGGGAGAGAGGATAACAGGGACGTTCTTCACACACAAGGTTTGACACCCGTCAGGCCCGTGACACCAGCTCTGTTTGGCTGGCGTCCCCCTGGTGAAAAGTCAGCAGGAAAAAATAGCCACAGGACTTGTCTGGGTTTGACAAGCTGTCTCGGCGTGTGATGAACTTGTCGAGACGAGGCAACGTGATGTGTCAGAAGTGTCCCAGGCCTGGCAGCCAGGAGACCTGGGTTCGAATTCCAAGTCTGCCCCTAATAGCAGCGTGCCAGACACTGTGCTAGGCTCCGTACCTGTGTTGCGTCCTGCTTCCCTCGGGCTTAGCGCCATGCTCAGGCTAGATACTGGTACTACGAGGTAGGCAGTAGTTGGCTGAAACACTGCCTCCTGGCGTAGATTGTGTTACTGTCCCCCATTCCTCGTCCCTCCTTGCAGCCATGCTGTTTGCCATGAGGCTTTGCAGCTCTTCTCGCTAAAGCGGCAAAGTATATTTTCCCACCCCTTGACTTGGGGTTTGACCATGTGACCTGCTTTGACCAATCGCATGAGGCAGAAGGGACGATGCACTCATACAGGCCTAGTTGTGCTCACCCTCTTGTGTCCCTGTCATCCCATGAGAGAGCTTCCTCTGAGTGGCTGCTGCCCCTCAGCCTGGACCCCAAATGATCACATGTGGAACAGACTCACTTATACATGACCTGTAGGGCGATGACATCCTCTTCCCCCACTGGTGGCTGCTTGTAGGCAGCATTTTAAAAAGAAGTCACCCATTGCAGCAATCCTGAAGTATGTCTGTTAAATTTCATCCCACTCCATTTGAGGCAGGGGCATTAACACCTAATTATTCATTCATTCACCACTCACATATTTATTGAGCACCTACTGTGTGCTGGGAGCTGGGTCAAATGCCCCCAGAAAGAAATATGAGGTACCAGGTGATGACAATGTCATCCTCCAATAAGGGGACTTGGGATCAAGTGGAGAGAACAGCTTGGCTTCCTTGAAGAAGAGGGGCTTCCAAACCTCTGTACCAGGCCACTGAGTTAACCTGGGAAAAGACACCAAGAATACTGGAAAAGGAAGAATGCTGTCCTTGGTCAGCTGATCCATTAATATGTAAGTCCTGATTTCTTTAGTAATAAGATGTCATTGACTAAATTATGACAAAGGAAAAAAAAAGTAAAAGAAAAAAAAGGAGGCAAGGCAGACAGGCTGGCTGCCATATTAAAGGAATACACCAAACGTAAATAATGGCACCCTAATCTTGGAGACGGTAAGATGTGAAAAGAAAGCACATGTCGTAGGACCCAGGAGGTCCATTCTCTATTGTCCTCTAAGTCCAGGGCACTATTCATTGAGAATGCAAAGGTGTTTAACCCAACTTTGGGGGTCAAAGGACAGAATATTGGAAAGAGTTCAGGAATCTTTATTTTCAATGATTCGCAAGGCTTTGTCCAAGTTTCCAGGTGATGTGGCATGCCCCATATGGGCCACCAATATGTTCCTCAAGGTGTTCTTCACCCAAGAGCCTTCCCACAAGCAGGGGCTGTGCCAATTATTCAGGATGGTGGGGACAGCTGCTTGAACCATCCCTAAATCAGGGCTTCAAAATCCATCCAATCCAACAGTCCAAGTGGCTCATTGAAAGGGAGGCCTAGGCCCAAAGACTGTGCCTGATCACTGAGTCCTCTGCATGCCCAGGGCCTCTGGAGAAGGAGGAATATGGCTGGGGAAATCTCGCACTGAAAGCAGCAGCTCCCATCCCGGGAAGTTCTGGTGAGTCACGGCAGAGTAGACACGATGGCAAAATGCCAAGCCACTTCTGAACAGGCGTCAGTATTAAAAAGCACCCAGATCTGAGGGGGCAGGATGAGGACAGCCCAGGGCTGGGACTGGAGCCAGTTTAATCCATCCTGGGAAAAGGCAGGCAAAACCCGGGGAGGGGCAGAGTGCCACCCCCGGGCCAGGCCCAGAGAGTCAGGATGTTGGGGTACGTCAGAAGCCCCAAGACTCAGTCAGAAAGAGCCGGTGGCATCTTGAGGTCAGGATGAGGAGGAATCAGTAAGGCCATACTCGCAGGCTCTCTAATGCCCATGTGAAAACTGAGAGAGAACTTTCCCCAAACCCTGTTAGCTAGTGGGGAGATAGCTACAGCTGTTTTGCCAGGCTGGGCTCCTGCTGACTGCAGGATGAGGTCCAGGGCTGAGCCTGGAGGTAGAGCTCACTATTCATCGCAGCCTGGGCAAGGCTAACCCTGTTCTCCCTCTACTTCACACCCAGGTCTCAATGTCCCAGGAAGCCCTTCTCAGGACTGCCCCTTGGAAACAACAGCTCAGACATATTCCAGACTGTTAGGCATCCAGTGCTCAACAGGAACAGATGTTCTAGCTACTCGACTCTTGACATACTTTCAGATGGGATAACTATAGCCCGAGCACCCCACCCCAAGTTCTTCCCACCAATCCGGCCCTCCAAAGACCCTCCCGTGGGCCCCATGGACCTCTGCACAAACCAGCATTGTAAACAGTTAAGGCCCATAGAACAGGCGCCTGTGTCCATCCTGATTGGTAGGGGACTGTGCCCTACTAGCTGTTAAATGTTTTGAACATGCCATCTGGGTATATGGCAAATGCCAGGTGTGGTGCCCTGTCCAGTTCGTCACTGACCTGGCATTTCTAACAGCTTTGCCCTTTCCCAACCACCAGTATGAGCAGAATGGGGTCTTCTCCACCCCAGTCCTTCTAAAGGGACCCAACATGCCCATCCAGCCCATGGTGACCAGAGTCATGCCCCTTCAAGCCTCCCCACCCCACCCTGGTCTCAGCCCCCACTAGATCCTTGGATCTTGACCTAATTAGGATTTAATTTTCTAACTTTAACCTTGCCACTCCTGTAAGACAGTGATAAATATCACGCAGCATGCCTAGCTTTTCACGTGACCCCTGATCTAATTCATGCGCTGAACACTAAAAGCACTGGAGCCATGAGCATCAGTTCCTTTCATTCACCTGCAGGCATCAGAACACCTTGTGCAAGCCGAGCAACTCCAGCCAGCACACCTCTCATCACCTGGCCCAGCCCTGCCCGCTGCCTGCCTCCCTGGGGTTTTATAGGAGAATCTGTTCTACTTGGTAGGAGGGAAGGACCCTTTAGTTCATGTCATTGGGGTACTTCCCCCCAGTTCCTGACCAAAGGCATCTGTCTGATGGTCCTGGCCATTTGAAGCAAAGCGGATGGCAGATGGTGAAGAGGATGTGCCCAGGGAAGGTGGCTCAGCTCAAGGCCAGCCCAGTATCTGCACCTCCTAGGGTGGGTCACAGATGGGGCAAGACTATTGTTGGGCACAATGCCACTCAAGTTAGTACCTTCTCACCTCCTCAAAGACAGTCACCCTCTCACTCTTACCCTTCCAGAGCTGGTTTCTTGAACATGGAGACTCTGGGGTGGAAGAAGCTGGCTCCGGCATCCTCTTAGAGCAGGATGGCCGTGCCACAGCTCTGGGGGTTGAGATTCAGGTGGCCTCCACCTGGCCCAAGATCTTTGGCCCAGGTAGAGGCCAGATACCTGGCAGAACACATTTTCTTCCTCATTGTATTAGTCAGCGTTCTCTAGAGAAACAGAACTAATAGGTGACGATAGATAGATAGATAGATAGATAGATAGATAGATAGATAGATAATAGATATAGATTGGTAGATAGATAAGTAGATAAGGAGACTTATTATAGGGTACTGGCTCATGCAATTATGGAGGCTGAGAAGTCCCACGATCTGCTGTCTGCAAGCTGGGGGCCCAGAAAAGCTGGTGGTGTAGTCTCAAGGCCTGAGATCCGGAGAGCCGGTGGTTTAGATTCCAGTGTCGGTCTGACAGCCTAGGAACCAGGAGTGCTGAAGGCAGGAGATGGATGTCCCATCTCAAGCAGTCAGGCAGAGGGAGCACAAATCCAACCTTCCTTGACCTTCTTGTTCTTTCTATTCAAGCCCTCGACTGATTGGATGAGGCCCACCCACACTGGGGAGGGCCATCTGCTTTACTCAGTCCTCCAATTCAAATGCTAATCTCTTCCAGAAACACCCTCATGGCCGCACACAGAAATAATGTTTTACTAGCAATGTGGGCATCCCATGGTTCAGTCAAGTTGACACATAAAATTAACCATCACACTGATGAAGTCAGCTGTGGGGGCAGTTAGGAGGGAGAAGTGGAGGGATCATTGGTAATATCTGGCAAACCCAGGAATCAACACCCTCATGTCACTGATCAAGCCAGGGGTGTTCCCCTCTCGAACGGTTGCCACTGTGTCCATTTCTGGGTCTTTAAGCATCTCCCAAGGACAGGTGTTCCCATAGCTGATTCAGACCTGCAAAGCCAAGAGTTCTTACTAATTCAACTCGAGGAAATAAATCAATCTGTCATTCAGGTAAATGCTGACACCTCTGTCAAAAGATCATTCATGGTTAGAAGAGAGCAGAGCTATAGGGCCCAAGAACTTGATGATGGACTTGGAACTTTTTTTAAGCATCTAGAGGGCAGTCTTCAGACGGCAGGGTAAATAGTGTTTGATCCTTTCGATAGTTTATTTATTCATATTGAGCACCAACTATGTACTAGGCAGCATCTTAGATCCAGAAGGTGCAGCAGTGGTGGAAGGGTCAGCGGTAAGCTGCAGAGAACAGAATCCCCTTTAGCTAATTTGAGCACAAAATTATTCGTTGCAGAATCTTTGGCAGTGACACAGAAGCAAGCGTGAGACTGAGCTTTCAGGAACAACTAACTCCCAAACCACACTACAGTACTGGGCTGCTGACAGAGCTGCAGCCTCTGCCGAAACGAGGAATCCTTGATGGTCAGAAGCCACTGTTTTGAGTGTTGGACCACACTGGCCCTGCCAAGACCCACCCAACAAAACAGATGCTTAGTGGGCTGCCTCCCATCGTGGGCACGTGAATCAGTGCCCAAGTCCAAGACTCGCTGAGTCCTCCAATTGATGAAACCAAACTCATCTCCAGAACCCTAGCTATATGTCACACAAGCCAATCCCCTGTATTTGCTGCAAAGGGTAACCAAGACAGAGCCAGCCCCTCCTTCAAGGAGTTTGCATTCTAGCTGAGGAAATGTACATTAAACATCCAGTTACCTAATGAATCATCGAAGGAGGATTGGGAGAAGCGCCTAGAAGGGGAAATATTGGGTGATATGACAGAGAATGTGACCCAGTCTAGAAGGTCAGGGAAGGTTTGCCTGAGGAAATGGCTGAAGATTGGGAAGGAGTTACTTTGGTGAAGGGGATTGGAGAGAACTTCCAGACAGAGGGAACGGAAGGAGCATGGCATGTGCAGCCCATGAGGCTGGAGCCTTGAAGGATGGATAGAAGATTCAGTGTGATGCATGGAAGCCATTCTCAGCATGTGTAGGAACATGGATACAGCCCATGGCTGCTCAAGAGTGAGCTTAGCTGGTGAGAACAGCTTACCCGGGCACCACTGAGAGGCAGGTAAACTCAGAAATAATAGAAATAGCTACCATTTACCACTTATCTCATGGCTATCACGTGCCAGGAACTGGTTGAAGTATTTTTCATCAATTACCTCATTTCATCTCCTAACACCATGCTGTTAGTATCCCTGTTTTCAGATGAGAAAACTGAGGCACAGAGAGATTAAGCAACTTGTGCACAGCCATGCAGCTAATAGGTGGTAGAGCCATGATCAAACCCACAGCATCCATACTGCAGGGTCTGCAATCTCAACCCCTATGTTACGCTACCTCTGCAACAAAGGGAAGGTTTGGGCCACACAGAAGAGGGCTTTGAATGTCACAGCGAGGAGCTCGTGGTAGTGCCGTTAAATGTTAAAATGTGATTCACGGTAGAAGGCAGAGTTCAGTAAGTAGTAAATGAGTGGGACAGTGGAAAGATGCTGAAGGGGTTTGCAGGAGATGCTGTGTCCCAAACTTCTCCCCTCACCCTTTCCCCGTCAGTGCACATGGCCTTACCTCCTAGCTGACAGCACCTGCTCCTCTTTGCCTGCGGGCTTCTCTAGCCAAGGCCTGCTCTGCCCACGCATTCAGAAGGCCACATGTGCCAGGAAATTACCAGCACCCCGGGAGTGGTGTAGCCCTCAACCAATGACGGATGGGAGATGGAGGATGAATACCCCAGCTCCCTCGCCTGTGAATGGGATAACTGTGAGGCATGCATTCCACAAGAATTCCCAGAGTTTCCCCATGGGGTTGGCCTTCAGTCACCCACAGTAATTTGCTTGACAGCGCACCCTGCATTGCTGTCTCCCCTTCTCTGTCCCATGTCCCCAGCCCCTACCAGTGCTTGCTAGTATCACCTCCCACAGAAATTACCTTCACTCAAGTCCTTGTCAGAAGAGGTAGGAGAGAGGAAAGGTACGATTCCCATGTGGAGGCCAGTGGGGGAAGGTATCATTCCAGGTGAGGAGACCCACGTGAGACAGAGAATCTGAAGTAGCCTCCTTATCATTTGTGCAGGCTGTGGTGTATGTTATTCCTGGGCTGGGGGCTCCTGTCCTTGGTCCCCCTGCCTTGGCAGAGTCCTCACCTTATTTCCACATCGAGCCTCAGCCAGCCCTGAGGGCCGAGAGTTCCCAGGTGGCCCAGCTGCCTCTGCAAAGGTCACAGAGCTTTAAAGATCTGTTTGAAGTTGGGACCTTACTATCCTCCCTCTAGCAAAGACTACTAGGAAAATGTCACATGACTTGGTCACTGCCAGCTTCCTGGCCCTCCCCCATCACTGCCCTCATAGCTGGAGCCTACAGGGTTCATGGGGCAGGAGGGAGACAGGCTTTTATTAGGTAGATGGAGGGGTTTTGCTCTGGGCTCATTGAGGGATGAGAGGCTTATCCCTCTGCTCTCCCCTGACAGAGTCCTAGAGTCCTCCATGGGGCACAATGTGACTCATGGTGTGTGTTAAAGACTGAATATTTGTGTCCCCCCAAAATTCGCATGTTCGAATCCTAACCTACCATGTGATGGTATCAGGAGGTGGGGCCTTTCAGAGATAATTAGGTCGTGAGGGTGGAGCCCTCATGAATGGGATTAGTGCCCTTATAAAATAGAGACCCTGAAGAGCTGCCTCGCCCCTTCCACCATGTGAAGGCACAATGAGAAGGAGCCATCTGTGAACCAAGAAGCAGGCCTTGACGAGACACCAAATCTGCCAGCACCTTGATTCTGGACTCCCCAGCCTCCACAACCATGAGAAATAAATTTCTGGTTGTTTACAAGCCACCCGGCGTATGATATTTTGTTATAGCAGCCTGAACAGACTAAGACAGTATGGCAGATGGTATTTTCCAAGGGCAGCTGCAAAACCATATGTATCCCATCCCCCACACTCTTCTAACTCTATGACTGCCACTCCTCTCACAGAGGGGATGGTTTATGTTCCTCCTCTTGAATCTGAGGAGGGTTGATGATTGTTCTGACCAATAGATTACAGCAGAGAGGATGTGACTTGACTTCTGAGGCCAGGTCATAAAAATGAGGCAATTTCCACCTGTTTCTCTCTTTTTCGGAATCTCACTCTGGGAACCCAGCCACCATGCTATGAGGAAGCCCAAATCAGCTCGTGGAGAGAGTCTACACAGAGAGGCACAGGGCAAGAAGAAGGGAGGCCTTCCTGGCCAACAGCCAGCATTAGCTGCCAGACATGAAAGTGCACGTGCCTTTGGATGGCCCCAGCCCCCAACCCCCAGCCTTTGAAGCTTCCAGCAGAGGCCCCAGACATCATGGAGCAGAGACAAGCTGTCCCCACATATCCTGTTAAATTTTTGATCCACAGAATCTGTGAGTGTAAGAAATGATTGTTTTAATCCACTTAGTTTGGGAACTATTTGTTATACAATCATAGTAACTAAAACACTAAGATTCCCAAATACTCGGGGTTGAGTTGGGTTGGGTTGGGTTGGGTTGGGTTTGCTTGGGTTTGGTTTGACACTGGTCTGTCCCTATGAGGACAACTTCAAGAAGATATCCTCTGTGTCAGGGTCCTGGCCCCTAACACCATCCCCTGTCTGCAGGTCTGAAAGGTACATGCATCGTGTTTCTACAGCAACGTCCTTCCAAAGGAGGTGAGGACAGCAGGCTGTCTGATGATACCGGGCCAGGCTGGGGTGATGTCGCTAATTCATAACCACTCCTTACAGTCCCACTGTATCTCTTCTCTCCTTCTGACAATAGCCTCAGGACAATACTGTCCAGGATTCATGGCCCAGGGAGGCAGTCTTCCCTTCTCCCGCCTGATCCATAACACCCCCTCACTGACTCGCCCAGTTCAGAGAGTCCTCCACATCCACAGAAGCAAAGTGGCGTCGCCAGGGTGGCAAGTGTCTGCAAAATTTGTTATTTATTCAGTTGCTCACATCTGTAAGTCAGGCCTCTCTAGGGCTCACTCAGATGTTTTTAATCTCTCTTTCGGCTCTTCCCATCTGTGTGGCCCACTCACACTGGAAACCCTCTTAAAGCAGCAACACCTAGCCCTGAGTCTGGCCCAGCCTTACAAACAGATGGTGCTTTAGTGGTGACACTGACAGTGACACTGATGTTGAGCATCCTAACCCATTACCCCTCCCACACGCACCTGGCTAAGGGCATGCCCGTGTAAACCTGCTCCCGTAGGCTTCTGCCAGCAACTGATGCCAGGAGCGAAAAGCTCCACGATCCCGCATTAGCAAGAAAATCACTAACTCCTTTTGAAATTGCTTTGCTTGGGAGCTGAGATGCCACTAACTAGCTGTGTGACTTTGGGCTAATTATGTCAACTCTCAAAGCCTCACGCTCCTTATGTGTAAAATATGCCTAGCACCGACCTCAGAGGCTTCATGAATGAACTAAATGAGATAAGGCATGCTTATTGAGTGCTCACTACGTTCCAGAAACTGCACCGCACCCTTCACATGTACTATTAGTTACTTCAGCCCAGAAGCCTGTGAGAAACTCCTACCCACATAAGCCCCATTGGGCTCTGAGAAACTGTACAAATTATTTGATTATGATCAACATTAACTATATTGAAAGGACTTGAAACAGTGAATAATCAGTCGGGACAGGAAAATATCTTGAAGACAGATTTGTCATCTTTGTCATGTTTGTACTATGAATTACATGTGACATCAGAAAGGAAACCAACCTTTGCTTTGGTTCTCGAGGTGGTGGCAAGGAGGGAGCACTGATTTAGGAGTGTGGCAACCTGGGCTGTCCTTTCACATTTGTCCCACAGCAGCCACAGGAGTAGGGGCCTCCGGTAGCTTCCCATTATGAGGGGGACACAATCCAAAGTTCTCACGACGGCCACTGAGCTCTGCAGGAACTGGCCCTGGCTACATCCCCAACTCAGCACCAGACACTCTCCCCTCCCCCATTTCACCCCAGCCCTCTGGACCACTTCGCTGTTCCTTGAACATGCCAAGCCTGCACTTGCCCCAGGGCCTTTGCACTTGCTGTCCGCTCTGCCTGGAATTCTCTCCCCGGAGATACCCCTGGGCTCACTCTCACATATTCACCTCTCCCCTTAAAGTGCTTTGCTTTTTTTAGGTTGCTTCTCCTGGCATTATATTACAGATCTGTTTGTTTACGTGCTTATTGTCTGTCTCTCTTCACTAGAATGTAAGCTCCCTAAGGAAAGGGACTTTGTTTTTAGTCATCATTCATCCCAGCATCTGGAATAGTTGCTGACACATAGTAGGTTCTCAATAAATATTCGTGGATGAGCAAATGGCCTTTCTAAAATGTCGAACTGGCCCTTCGGTTCATTGAACCATTCCCTTTGCCCTGTGGGTAAAGTCTTCCAGAGCCCCTCATCATCTGGCCTCTGCATAGCTCTGGTTACCTCCTCACCCCGTCTACCCCCAGCACTCACACACACTCACACTCACACACACACACACACAGATACACAGATTAACATGCATCATCCATATACACTCACAGACACACATAGATACACAAATATACACACTTGCAGAACACACGAACATCTGCACGGACATATGCAAAGACACTCAGACACACATGTACGGACATTCACACGGACACACATGAATACACAGGGACACACACAGGCATATATATAGACATATACACAAGCACACCAAAATGGATACACATATACATACACACACACACAGATACACACATAAACATGGACACTCACATAGACACACGCACACGCAGATACACATATACACACATACAGATGCACAGAGATACACACTTGTGCTCACCTCCACGATTTCACCATTTTGCACATGCCGTTTCTTCTGCCCAGCTGTTCTGTCCTGGACAGCTCCCACTCAGTCCTCAGGTCACAGCTCTGACGTCGTCCTTCCCAGAGGGTCAATATAACATGATAGTAAAAAGCACAGTCTCTGGAGCCAGATGACCTAAGTTCAAATTTTGGCTTTGCCACTTGCTGGCTGTGTGAGCTTGGATGAGTTACTTAACCTCTCCATGCCTGAGTTTCCTTCCCAATAAATTGGGATGGTGATAATAATAGTACTTACCTCACAGGGTCATTCTGAGGAGTAAATGAGATAACACAGGTAAAGTGCTTAGAACAGTGCCTGGCCCCTAATGAAGATTGGTTAGCTATTGTTGTTAGTCCCTGACCACGCCTAAGACAGGATTGGGTACTCCTCCCAAGTGCTCCTTAGTATCTGATACAGCTATCTGCTGCATAGCATGGATCTGACTGCATTACAAATGTATGTTTTTTGTCTTTCTCCACAACCAGGGCTGGGAGGCCATGAAGGACATCTCTTGCACTCAGAGCCCCAAGCCCAGGACCTGCACACCAAGGTGCTCAACAAATATCTGCCGAATGCACAAATGCCCTTGGGTGAGCCATTGAGCTGCCCTGGGACAATGCTTTCTCTTCTATAACGTGAGATCATTGGACCGGAAATTTTCTAAGGTCCTTCCCGGTCAAATGGTCTACAATTCTTCAATTCCATGCTTGACCCTATATTCAAAGAAAAGTTCTCTCCTTATTATACCAGAACCATAATCAGTATCTTCATGAAAGCTCTTTTCAGCTCTTCTGGATCTTTCCAAAGGGAACTTGCAAAATGATGGATGTCAAGGGTCCTTAGAAATGAGTTTAATTCTGACCTTTCACAGTGGAGGGAGCCGAGGCCCAGAGACTGGAGTAGGCTTGCTCAAGGTCACTCAGCAAGCTAATGGAACAATCCGAGCTACACTTCAGGGGTCATAGCTCACTATACTAATTTTTCTACACAAAAAGTATGATTTGGAGAGAGTTCTTTAGCAAAGGCATAATAGTAAAAACTATGAAACTTTGGATGGAAATTTAAGAGAGTGGATCAGTCATATCTCCTTAAAGTCTCACTTGGTGTTTTTGCTGTAACAATACATAACAATAACACCAGCTAACTGGTTTAGTGAATTCTTGCCACCGGCCAGGCACTGCACTAAACACTTGACACACGTTTCTCATTTAAACCTCCATAAGATGCTATAAGAAAGGTACCCATTTTACAGATGAGAAAACTGAGGCTTAGAAAGGAAAAGTAACTTTCCCAAAGATACCCAAGTGGTAGAATGTGACCCTGAACCAATGTGATGTGATTCCAGCTCCAGGTACCTGACTGCATACCAGCCCTGCTGTCAGAATGTTAGCAACACGTCCCCTCAAATTAACATTTCTAGACGGACTGATGCAATTAGCAGAAACAAGTTCACATAGCAAAGTGTGGACTGAGCATTTCTATGTCGTACTGTAACTTCTTCTCCTCCCCCCACTTTTTGAATGATGCCTTGCTGTGTAGGCAATGTGCATGTTCTGCAGACACAACTTCAGAGGAGTGGATTATAGAAGATATGGGTTGTATCAGTCAGCTATTGCTGGGTAACAAAAACCATCCCAGCACTTAGCAGCATATGACGCTAAATATTTGTTCTCAAGTGCACAGGTCTGAGGGTCAGCTGTACATCTGCAGGCCAGCTTGTCTAGGCTGGACTGAACTTCAAGACACGGATTCAGATTAAGCCTCCCCACATGGCTCCTCGTTCTTCTGAGACTAGCTGACTCCCTGGGGTGCTTTGTCTCATGATCATGGCAGAAATGCAAGATGACAAGTGGAAATGCACCATACCACTTAAGGCCCAGGCTTAAAACTGGCAAGTCATCACTTCTGTCTGCATTCCAATGGCCATAGCAAGTTGCACAGCTTGGTCCAGCATCAGTGGGATGGATGGGAAATAGACCCATCTCTAATAGGAGGAATGGCATGCGCATGGGCAGAGCGGGGGTGAGAAACCGGAAACAGTTAGGTAATCTATTACATGGGGTCACTTAAAGATTTAGCAAGATATGAGCATCAGCATGTTTTTATTTTGTAAAGATGAGGAAAGGAGGGAGGAGGGAGAGAGGCTTTGCCTTTATGTCAAGTGCTGGGACAAGATTTCCCAGTTCATTTTGAATGCAGTCCCAAGGTTTCCAGGGAGGACTGAGGCAGACAGGGAAGTTTCTGGACTGTACAGGGGACGTAGGAACAGACAATCTCCTGAGCTGTGTTCCCAGACCATGATTAGTACAGCAATTATTGCCATTAAATGAGAGATGCGTTCAGCCTGCAGCCTGTGTGTCATGAAGAGCCGTGACACTTCCAGGGAGCTTCCAGGGAAAGCAGGCGTGCAAACACAGACAGCCTAGACACGTCCGTGCACCCGAAATGATAACCAGATGGCCATGCTGCCTCTCGTGACGGCACCTCTCCTCCTTGCTGCGTCTGCAGTGCCGCCTCCTCCTCCCCTTTTCCCTCTTGAGCTAGCAGCGCGGATTCCACTCCTACGAGGATGGGCAATGAAGTCAAGGAGTCAGCTGGGCTCTTCCTGCCCAGGTGGGTTGTGTTGTCTTTCTCACTGCCCCTATCTAAACAAACAAGCCATTCTCTGTCTGTCTGTCTGTCTGTCTGTCTCTCTCTCTCTCTCTCTCTCTCTCTCTCTGACCTCAGTTTCCCCACTTGTAATGACAGGTGCAAAATCCTCCTCCTGCCCTCCCCAGGATGTAGGAGCCCTGTGGGCTGTGTGAGGCAGTGAAGTGCTTCTGGGATGGCCATGAGGACCTGCAGCCTGAGAAGTGCGATGAGGGTGGTTCTGGTCCCAGCCTTGGAGTCAGGCAGGCCTCAACCAAATCCAACCTCGCCACTGTCCAGCCTGGTGACCTCTCTAAGCCTCAATCTTCTCATCAAGAAAATGGTCAGAAGGATGAGATCTACCTCATAGAAATTCCGTCTAAGGGTAACATGAGGAAGAATTGGACAGTGGCTGGAATATCATCATACTCTGAAATTCATATCCATTACTAACATATGTCTCTTGGATTTATGATGCTTGGGTTGAACCTCATGTTAAATCTACGCAGACACGGAAGCCTTCAACATCAATCCTGCCAAAGCGCAGCTTTGCCAGTGGGCCCCCAGAAACCAACTCATTCATTCCATTCATCCATCCACCCATCTGTCCATCCATCCATCCATCTGTCCATCCATTCATTCAATAATTTTAATTGGTGGCCCACTATATACCTAGAACCCGTCCAGATACTGAGGGAAGTATGAAGAAATGTAGAATATAACCCGAGTCTCAAGAATCAATAGCTTCAAGCCTAGCATAGTAAATCTGAGAGCTGGGAGGGGCCCAAAACTCCTGGCCCAACTCCCACCCAAACAAGGCAAGAAGTCCCCTGCCCTATTCTCAAAAGACTCAGTCTCTGCTGAAGCAAGCCCAGTGACCAGGCTCGAAGCCTGACCATGCAGGCAGCTGAGCCTTTCCAGTTCTCTCTGTGATTAAAAAAAAAAATCTCTGTCTGACTTGGAGCTGAAATTCAGCTCCCTGTGATGTTTGGCCTCTTGGGACATTCACAGGCAGCTGTCCCATCTCCCCCGAGCTTTCTATTCCTTGAGCCAGACATCTGAGTTCCCTAAATGGTTTCTCAAATAAGTCCTCACTATCCATCTCCAGGTGCCAACTACTTCCCACAACACCTCTTTTGTGTATAGTGACAATACAGGGGAAGTCATAAGACACGATGTTGACCCATTTGCTAAACCTGTGCTTTCTGGGGTGTTTGTGGAACACTAACTAGTTCCATAGAGCTTAAGTAAGTACAGGTTCCAGCAAAAGAGGCTCATTGGTCATTGCATCTGAGAAACTCTAGGTAAGCAGAACCAACCAGGTTCCATTACTGAAAGGCATCAGAAAGCCTTTAAGAGGCTCATGTACTCTGTGGCTGCCCCAAAGGCGAAATAGAATGCTACATATCCCCAAATCTTTTGATCCCAGGACGTGACTCTGCTCATGGAGCATTTCCCGGAGCCAGTGTTCCTCAGAGAACTCTTTAGGGATAGTAGTGTTTTTAAAAATCCAGATTATGAGCACACAGGCAAGAAAAACCATTCTGAGTTGGATGGTGTACAGGAGCCATCGTGTCCCGCGCACACTCGCTGGAACTTAACTCATCCATGCACTCTGGCCCTGCCTGCCGATCGCCAACACTGCATATCTATCTGAGAGCTTTTTGGCTACCGGAGCCCACCATGCCTATGTCCGCAGCAGGCTGGAATTTCTAGAAGCCTAGTAACCTCCTCCCCAGGAGCAGCTCTCAACCAATGGCTAAGGGCTCCTCGATTGGTTGGGATAACTCTAAGTCGTATCCTCCACAGTCTCCCAGGGTGCCCAGTGGGATGGAGCCCCACTGGCCCACACTGGTGACTGACTTGATCACACACCCTTTGTTGGCTCGTCCCCCTCCCTGTCTCAACTCCCCACTCCCCTCCTGGTTTTTCCTGACATCTCCTTCCAAACAACGATTGGCACTCAAATTCCTATGTCCACTTCTGGTGGGACCCAAACCATGACAGTGTTCTGGGGAGTTTTCCCTGGGATGTTGAGCTTGAGCATAAAGGAGGAGGTCGTGTCTGATGGGGCTGGAGGAGGAGAAAGAGAAGGGAGAGAGAGAGAAGAGGGGCTTGTTGTAAAGGCAGGCCTGCACATACTCTGCTTGGGCTCATCCTCCTGCTCCCACCTGCCCCAGCAACCACGGCTCTGCCTCCCTCCCTCCGTCTCTCTGTCTCTCTCACTCCCTAACACATCTCTTCTATCTCTCTCTCTCTAACATGTCTCTTCTCTTTCTCTCTAATAAGTCTCTCCTGTCTCTAACACATCTCTCCTCTCTCTCTCTCACACACACACACACCTCTCCTGTCTCCCCCTCCTCGCCTCAATTTCCCCACTGCTCGGGGACTCAGTCTGGCCAGGGTGAAAGAGGACTCCAGACAAGGAGCCATGGGAAAAAAGGAGAGGGATCTCTTCGGCACATAAATCACTTCGCAGCAGAGAGGCCTGGAGTTCCCAAGCCTGGAAGGTAATTCCCAGTGCTGAGAACAACTTGGCAAGCAACTCCCAAGTCAGAGAGGGACCTGCGGCCAAGCTTCTGGGTCACTTTTCTCCAAGTTACTGTGGGTGTAACCTTGATCCCTCTGCTGAGGTAAACAACAGGTTCTGAATTATTTGGTTTGGAAACGGAAGAGGCCCCAGGGAGGTCAAGTGCGGCAGTAATAAATGAGGAGCAGAGACAGCTGTGCGAGCATGCCCGCTCCCTCTCCATTAGCGCAAACCCGGGGCATCTCCACAAGCTAAAAGGCATCACTCTTCCCACCCGATAGCAGCGACCAGAGTTGCAGAAGCCACAAATCACTAAGCAAAGTGCAGAAGAATGTTTGCCATTTCTTGGAATGGAAATAATTATAAATAATAATAATCTGTTCCGTGTATTTAGCCAAGATATGTTCTCCAAGGAGTTTTGCACTCAAATTTATTGTAAGTCCCCAGGGTCTGGCTATTTTTTAATTAAAACTTTTATTGGAGAAAACATACAAAGGAAAAGAAAAAATACCCCCAGAAGTGAGTTATGTGGAGGGTCACCGTCTTACATCTCTTTAGCATTTGTCTTTTTATTCTTTTGCTATTTGCATGATTACAGCCTGATCAGTCCTGCTATGTTGACTGTTGATCGCATAAAAAATTAACCATAAGTACTTGCGCTGGATGCCCTGAAAGAGAGAGAGGAAACGCGTGAAAATACATCGAGCATCTCCTAAGTGCCAGGCACATCTGATGCACATTATATGCTTAATTCTCATTACAACCCCAGGAGCTACCATTTAAGTGATTACTATGCGCCTGCTAAGTGCTTTGGATGCATTACCTCATTAAATCCTCACGAAGTCTTCTGATGCGCGCTCTTTCGGTGGCCCCATGTTTCAGATGAGGACACTGAGGCTTAGAGAGGTTAAGACACACAAGGAAACTCTTGCAGGTGCAAACAGGATGGAATCCAGGTCTGCCTGGCTCCGGGGCGCTGGTTTTCCCTGCGAAGGAGGGGAGGAAAGAGGGAGGACAGGAGGTTCCCCTAGAAGCGGTGCCCGGCGCAGGCTTCAGGCGCAGGTGAGTTAGCATAGAAGCCCTCCGAGGAGGAACCAGTGAGGGATGGACGCGCACAATAGGAAAGTGGAGGAAGCCAAGTGAGGATGCAAACTCAAAGTCCCGCCTCTGCCTCGTCCTGCAGGGGACCTGGGGGACGAATTACGCCCCGGAGTTTGTCCTGTCTCCAGGCAGCGGAGCTGGGGTTTGAACTCCACACCAGTCACTGGCTATGAGGGCGCTGGGGTAGGGGCAAGAAGACTCCTAGGCACTTCCAGCTCTTCATACCCTTGGGGAGGTGCCAATGTCGGGGGGCATTGCAGCTGTTGACAGTGGAGTTCCCTGAAGCTGGGGTGGGCCCACAGACCTGGTAAAAGCAGTCCAGCGATGGGGGCTACACTTGGCAACATCACCCAGAAAGGCCTGCCTGGATTGCCAGGATGTGTGTGAGGCTCCCCTTCTTGAGCACGCCACCCTCCTCTTGCCCCATATTTGGGGCTCATTGAAAAACCCTGGGACTGGGCCATTATATTCTGGACATAATTGTCAACAGCCTACCCACACCCACTAGACCCCACAACACAGACCACCTGGCCAAGGCTGAGGGGATGAGGCATGGGCTCTTGACCCAAGTTAGCCAACAGCCTCGCAGACAGTCTCACTAAGGACTGGATCTCAGAGACGGCAGATCCTGCCAAGTCCTCTGGACTTACGGCCACCACTTAGCTGAGAGCATGTGCAAGCAGAAGCAGCCAGGAGCCTGGGGGCAAAGCCCCAGAGAAGCCGGCTAGGCAGGCCAAACGTGCCACTGTGGTGACATGCCTTCCAGCCCCGGTTCCAAGGAGCCCAGCTGCGCTTTGGTCCCTGTGCCTTGAGACTGCTGGTGGCAGCCTGACAAATAAGCCTGCTTTGCCTGTGGCAATCACAGGGTCTTGACTGAGGCAGACAGCCAGGGGTCTGAGTCACAGGTATCTGCCCAGAAAGAAGCATAGATGTGGGGTGCCACCAAGCCACAGCAGCGGCAAAGCACAGAGTGGGAGCCCGCAAGCTCCTGCTGCTGGGTCTTTGAGCCTGGGGCTGCCCTCTGCCCCTCCCTACGGCTTAGAGCTTGCTGAGCGGTCTTTCTGGGTCCTCCTGACAAACCTCCCTTTTAATTGGGGCTGGTTTGAGTGGGTGTCTGTGCCTGGCCATCAGACAGTCGCTAAGACACTTGGCATTTCAGGCTCCTAGAGTAAGCAGACCTCAACAGGGCAGCCTGGGACACACTGAACCAGGGTGCAACAACTCATACACACACACACACACACACACACACGCACACAATCCCGCATTCATACATCTAATCTCTCTGCCTCTCTCACAGACACACCTCTCCCACCTAGCCTGCCAAAGTACAGAAAAAAAAAACATGTCAATACACACATTATGTTTTCTATTTTGATACATGTTGACAGGTGTCAATTTACTGCAGTCAATAGAATAGACCTTCAAGGCGGGACATTTAGGAGGTTTCCACTACTCTGCTATTGCAAACAAATAATGTCAAGTGAAAAAAAAAGCAAGTTACAAAAGGACATGATCAGGATGCATGCTACCACCTTTGTAAAATTTGAAAGCGTTCAAAATAACGGTCTAAACCATGCAGAGAATGATACACCAGCCCCTGTATGATGCTGACCTTAGGAGAAGAAGGGGGGAGATGGAGTGTTAGCTACATTTGAAAAATTATAATTTTTAAATATATGAAAAAGAGAAATGAAATATGACAAAATGTGAACATTTGTCTAACCTCTGTGGTAGGTTCATCGGTATTTCATATTACTTCCTGTAATTTTCTGTGTTTGGAATGTTTCTTAATCCTAAATCATGTTTTAATGATTTTTGAAAGTTCAACTAAAACTGAGTATTGGTATACCCTATGACCCAGCCATTCTACTCCTAAGTATGGACTCAATAGAACGTATTCATGCGTTTACTCACAGACTCGTGCAAAGAATATTCATCCCAGCGCTATTTTGTAATAGTCCCCGACTGGCAAATGACCCCAGTGCCCGCCAACAGTGGAATGGATAAATAAATTGTGCTGTGTTCACGCAGGGGAATTCTATACCGCAATGAGAATGATCAAATTACAACGCTCAACAACAAGAACGGAACTCACACACATTATGCTGAACAAAAGAATCAGACACAAAAGAGCCCATATTGTATGGTTCCATTTACATGAAGACCTAGAACAGGGAGCACTTCTAACACTCTGGTGTAGAAGTCAAGATAGTGCTTACTCCTAAGGAGCTAGAATAGGGCATGAGGGGTCCCTGGAGGGCTGGTCATGGTCTGTTTCTTGATGCAGGTGTGGTTGCAGGGGTGTGTTCAGTTTGTGACAATTCATCAGATGGGTACTTATGATATGAGCACTTTTCATCAGTACGTTATATTTGAGTGAAATATACATTAATTTTTTTCCCAAAAGTTAAAGTTAAGTCACATTCAACATAATACTCTGGGCTATCACATAAAAGCCATTGTCCGCCATTAATTTCTCAGCTTGAATTAATCTATTGATCACCACTATTGTAACATACTCAATATCAGACATGAAATGATCGACCTGGAATAGCCTCTAAGTTGCTGCAGTAATGAGGGGTGACAGGGCGGGGGGGCTCTCTTAATGGCATTTCACAGGACATATCGTTGCATCTCTGCATCCCTCCAATGGTAAGTCCATTTTTAGCAATGACCCCATCAGAAAAGGACTCATCCCACCCCCGAAGGAAATTAAACTACCCCTCCCCACTCTAGAGCAGTAGAGCAACCACAGTCAGGAGCCACGTGTCCAGGTTAGGGGAGGTGCTGCTAGGCAGCTAAAGGAGAAAGTCCTTCTGCCAAGTCTTTGAGAGAACAGACATCCTCAGACGTCACCTGCCAGCAAAAGCCTGGGTCTAGTGGGATCTTTGAGTGGGAGCCTAAGCGTGTGAGCAAGCCGGGCACGTGCAACCTGGAGAGACGAGGAGGGCACACTCACAGCGCATGTGCCGCCAGCTCCCTGCAAATCCCCGGGCAGACGTCACTAATCAATCAAGGCCCTTGTACCTGTGAGACTAGACAAGACCTCACACAGCCCTTCTCAGTGCCTCTCTGGGCAGCCTGGAAGATCTGGCAGAGAGACTCTTCCTTGGGTTACTCAGGCTAAGGGGCAGGGAAGTGTTATTAATTGTGTAGTAAAGAGCCATTGAGACTTAGACAGCACCACACATTGTTGATTATTCTGGGTTCGATGCACACATTCATTCTTCTGTTAATTGAATAGTAAATGTATGTGCTTTTATTTCAGAAGGTGGACTGGTATCTTTCTGTGGTCCTAAAGTAAAGTACCCCTCTGAACTATTGTTATGGTTACCTGGTGGGCACCGAAATCTACATCAGCACCCAGGTGCACGCACCCTTCCTCTGTAGTAGCGACAAGCCAAGAGGGAGAGCAGCTGGAAACTTTTATTTCATAAATGTGCACGAGCTAGACCAGGACAGGACCCCAGGCCAACTAACTCCTTCAAGGTAAAATGCGATGCCTTTCCTGTGCAGAAAACATTCCCAAAGGAACAGGTTTCCAATGGACAGGGCTGCCGCTCATTGCACATGTGGACACCACTCACATTGCATGTTTTGAGATTTGCTTTCTCTGGAGCTATATGACATGGCAGCCCGGCCCACAAGTGACTGTGGGAGAGGCTGCCCACAACTCGCACCCTAGGGGAGGGCAGAGAGCCCTGGGAAGAGCCATCAATCTTCAGGCCAAGATCAATCTGCGCAGCGATGAGTAAAACAGAGCTGTCTTCCGTGTGTCCAGCTCCCCAGAGCTCCAAAGCCCCCAAGCCCCTTCTGCAACCCCAACAGATTCCGAAGCTTGGCTGCAGGCAGAGAGGGGAGCTGCCGAAGAGCCTGCAGACAGCCATCTATTATCACATCCCCACCCCAGGAGGACTGACAGCCACACGCAGCCACAACGTGGCTCCCAGGCCAGCTGCTGATGTACCCCGTGGCTCAGATCCAACCATCAAAATGGCTTTTTCCCCACGGCTGAGGTGGCAGACAGAGCCTTCCCCTCCTAGGGGAGGGTGAAATGGTGACTAGGTTGCTGTTAACCCTGCGTTTAACCCAACTGTGCGTCTGACATTTCGAGCCCCGTCTCTATTCATTGCAGCGCTGCCTGCTCCCTGAGGTGACTGCTATGTGCCAGCTCATCTGCCTCCAGTTAGCCCTCCATTCCTCCCTCAGCTCCTCGGGGACACCCCTTCCCTCCCCTTCACCCCCCGCCCTCCTGCCAGCAGCCCAGAACTGTACCTGAAAAAAACTTCTAAGGACTTTGTAAGTTTCCATTCCATTTCATTCTCTGATTTTTTTTTTTTTACCCTGCTCTTTCAGGTGTTTTTCTAGAGATTATAAGATGAATCCCAGGCCTTGGACCCTCTTTGGGATGAGCGTCCCAAAAGTGAGCAGGTTGCTGACACGAAAGCAGGCAGCGGGTTACTTCTTCTCCCCAGCATCCAGGAACCAGGCATTTTCTGCCCTTGGGGCAGTATCCAACTTCTCAGAACTGAATATCCTACTTTATGTCCCATTTGGCCTCTCACTGGGAAGGGCCCAAATCAGAAGAAGTGACATGTGAGGTCATGCCATGACCTGTGCAAGGGGACCACAACTGGAGCTGGCTCCCAAGTGGAGAGCCTAAATTTAGCTTCATACCAATACATTTGGGCTTTAATTTGTACCTAACTGGGAGCCATTGAAAGTTCTTGAAGAGGGGAGTGTATAAAGCAGAGTGATATTTCGTGAAGGTATGCAAGAGAAAAGCTTGGAGATACTGGACTGGTTAGGGCAATAGCCCGGGAGAGAAGAGAGGAGGACCTGATCCCCAGCAAAAATCCAGAAAGTTCCAAGAGGTAGGGACAAGCAGCAAGGCTGAGCACGCAAAGAAGCCAAGACAACAGTTTCCTCTCGAAGCCCACATGGAATGGAACCATAGATGTGTAGAAGGTGACATAGCCTTAGGGAACATTTACCTCTGCCATCTCTTTTCCCAGGTGAGGAAACTGAGACCAGTGGAAGTGACTTTACTGAGTGACAGGTCAGGACCTGTCCCTTTGCTAAGTGCTTTACTAGCTCTCCACACCCCCAGTCCTCCCAACAACCAGACACGCCGTTTCTCTGGGATCGTGGAAGCTGGCACACAGAGGCTCAGGGATTTGCCTTGGGCCAGGGCTAGAAGCCAGTCTGCTGTGCCACCTCTCCCAGAGAAAAAATCCTGGTCCTCTAGAAGCCAGCAGCGGCCTGAGAGCAACAGCCTTGGGTTTCGACCAAAGTGGGAGAGAGCAGCCAAAAGCACAGTGCCACACAGGGTGGAGGACTCAAAGGGGGACCGCCAGGCTGGAACACCAGGGCAACTGCCCCGAGCCCCTGAAACGAGCAGCAGCGTGATGATGCAAACCTGCGCTGAGTCACCAAGAAACAAAGCTGGGTTTGCCTATGGCCCCCGGGGGAACTGGACCACACTCAGAGAGCACGGCAAGGCAGAACAGGCTCTCTCCAGGGGTCTAGGGTTGGGTTCCCTAGAAGCAGGGTGGAACTGAGACCAGACGCCTGTGCTTGTGATTTTACAGGAAGAGACTGTAGAGCAGTGGGGCAGGCGGGGTGGGGAGGGCAGCAAGAGCTAAACAGAGACACAGCCGCACTGAAGTCAAGGGCGACCGACTGACCAACTGTCCTGGTTTGCCCAGGACAGAGGGTTTCCCTATAACTGACAGTCCCGAGAAAACTGGGACAAGCTGGTCACCCTACCTCGGCCTGCTCCCATGGGGAGTTCTGATGCATGAAAGTCACCGCACAGTTGTCCCCTCCTCTTGAAGCAAAGGGTCCAGGCCTCTGCACCCCTGGCAGAGGCCACTGGCTGTGCCTCCCCGCCATCCCTCCACCCCCAGGGAGGTGTGTAACCTCCCAGACATCCCCGACTAAAGCGGATCCTGCCAACCAAGGGCAATTCCCCGAGGAGGAGGCAGCTGCAAGCTGATGCTCGCCAGCACCCACTCTGGCAGGCAGACGAGCGCACCAGCCAGATAAGGGAGATCTGGGCCAGGCACCAACGCTGTCTGCTACATGAAGAATGTAGTTTCCAGAGAACAACCTCCTGCCATGGCCTGCATCCTCTGAGCTCCGTCCTGCCCCTTCCTCTGCCCTGAGCAGCAGCAGAGTGACTGCTTACCAACAGAAATGTGCACCCGGAGGCTTCTGCTGGGGGCTGTTTGAGGGTAAGCTGGCTCAGTCCCTTGCCTCACACAGGTGCTCATGGCATCGTTCAAGGCTTTCACCGATGCCTCTTTGATGCCAGTGAGCAGGTTAAACTCATAGTTCTGTTGTGTTAGTCCATTTTGGATTTCTATAAGTAAATACCTAAGGCTGGGTAATTTAGAAAGAAAAGAGGTTTGTTTGGCTCATAGTTCTGCAGACTATACAAGCATGCTGCCAGCATCTCCTTCTGGTGAGGGCTTCAGGGAGCTTCCAATCAAGGTGGAAGATGAAGGGGGAACAGTTGTGTCACATGGCAAGAGAGGGAGCAAGAGAGAGCCCCAGGCTCTTTTAAACCAGCTCTCAGGTGAACTAGTAAAGTGTGCACTCACTCGTTGCCACAGGGAGGGCACCAAGCCATTCATAAGTGATCTGGCTCCATGACCCAAACACCTCCCACCTCCAACATTCAGGATCAAATTTCAACATGAAATTTTGGAGGGGACATATATCCAAACTATATCATCTGTTAACCATCGACAGCACGAAGCACAAATAGCTCGTATTTATACACTCCAACCACATTCTACATTTAACTGGGCTTCGATAAAAATGAGAAAATGTTCAGCCATCCATAACCACCAATCATCTGTCATTATTTTTTTCAGAGTACAAGGGTTCCTTGGAACTCCGTAGTGGTGTATCGAGTTTGATGAAAGTTATTAGTTAACACTTTTAAAAGTAAAGTTATAGTGGAATGAATAGAGGTGTGAAATGCAACACATTCCTAAGGGCTATATTAGGTTTCTTTAGGAATATGTTCAGCAAGCATGTATTAAGCACCTTTTATATACCAGCTGGCTCAGTGCTGGGTGCTAGGGGTAGAAGAAGAGTAGCACAAGGTCCCTACCCTCAAGAGTTAACAGTCCAGTGGGAAAGCCAGATATGGAAACAGATAAATTCTAATAAAAGTGCCAGGGAATTATAGAGGTAGGGCCTTGGGGGAAGGGGACTTGCAGGTTTCCCTGAGGGTCTGATCTTTAAAGATGAAGAGTTTGCCAAAATAAAGCAGACACTGCTAGTTGTCCCTCAGTATCTATTCTCCCCTTCTTTCTGATTTTTGGTCAAAGAAAAGAACATTCAGAATAAATTTATATTTCCCAGACTACTAAGCATCTAGACGTGGCCATATGACTAAGCTTGCTGGCCAATGGGATTAAGTGACTTCCAGGAAGTGTCCTTAAATGCAAGGCCCAAGCCCTTCCTCCCTGCCTCCTTCCTGCTCGTTGTTGGGCTGCAGAGGTAATGGCTGGAGCTTGAGCAACCATCTTGCATCATGAGATGAAATCATGTGCTGAAGATGGTGGAGCAACAAGATGGAAGAAGCCTGGGTCTCTGACAACTTTGTGAAATTGCTTGAACGACCTTGGGCTGTGTGACTCCAGCTTCACTTACAGAGAAATATACTTTGACTGTGTTTAAGTTGAGGGCGCCTCATCTAATGTCATGCTTCTTCCCAGTGTAGCCCCCATCAGTGACTGACTGATGTAGGGGGAGGGGGAGGCCTGGCCATTTGGGCCCAACTCAAAGGGACCACTCTGAGGGGCCATTCCCTAGTTGTAGAGCTCCATGTTGGGTCAGCTAAGGCTGTCATTTAGCCTGCCTGGCAGCTCGATTTCTCCTTCTGCCTATTCCTGCTTCCTCCCCTTCCTTCCCCAGGGCTCAATCCCAAGGGCCCACCTTCATTTTATTGTCCTGCACTTTAAATTCCATCTGGAGTCACCTCCTAGACGTCCTAGACCCAACCTGCAACACTCCCTGATTTCTTGGCTCCTGGACTCTATCCCAATTGTTCAGCCCCTTCTTTCTCTCTCATCTCTTAATAGCAATTTAGAGCCAATGACACCAACACCTAACACTGTGCAATTAGCACCTAATGCAATTAGCACTTAATATGAGCTTTCTGTGAGGCTAATGGCAGCCTCTCAGCAGAGCCCTGAGCTAGGGTTCCTTCTGGCCTTCTCCAAGTGGTCCACAAGGAGGCAACCTGGGTAAACAGAGCCCTGAGTAGAAATCAGGAAACCTGGATTCCTTACCCACCTTTGCCTCTGGCTTGCTGTGTGACTGCAGGCCAGCCACTCAGCTTTTCTGTGCTTCAAACGCTGGAACAAGAAAGCAGTAACCCCAATTTTAACTTTAGAGGACATTTTTGTGGCTACACCAGGGGTTGGCAAACTATGGGCTCTTGGGCCAAATCTGGCCCTTCACCTGTTTGTGTAAATAAAGTTTTATTGGGACACAACCGCACCTGATTATTTACATATTGACTATGGCTGCTTTTGTGCTACAATGTCAGAGTTGAATAGTTGTGAAGGAGACTATATGGCCTGCAAAGCCTAAAATATTTACTATCTGATCTTTTGCAGAAAATGTTCACTGACCCTGGTCTAACCAAGTTAAGGGGCTGTTATATCTCTTGCCTCAAAAGTTAGGGCTGAAGTCTCTCCATTCATTCAATATTTATTGAGCACTTACTATGTGCAAGGCCCTGTTGTAGAAACTGGGATTGCAGCAGTGAACAAAGTGGGGCCAGTACCTGCTCTCCCAGACCCTAGCTTCCAGTCAAGCAGTGCTATGGTTTGAATTTGTCCCCCGAAAGTTCATATGTTGGAAACTTAATTGCCATTGTGACAGTATCAAGAGGTGGGACCTTTAAGAGGTGATTGGGCCATGAGGGTTCCAACCTCATGAATAGATTAATGCCGTTGTCTCAGGAGTGGACTCCTGATAAAAGGATGAATTCAGCCTACATTTTCTCTCTTGCTCTCACACTCTCTTGCCCTTTTGTCTTCTGCTATGGGATGATCCTCACCAGATGCCAGTGCCATGCTCTTGGACTTCCCAGCCTCCAGAACCAGGAGCCAATTAAACTTCTTTTTTTTATATAAATTACCCAGTCCATGGTGTTCTGTTAGAGCAGAAGAAAACAGACTAAGACAAGGAGACAGACAGTAAACAATCAAATAAGTATATGTTAGGGGGAAAGAAATGCCATGGAGAATATTAAAGCAGGACATGGGATAGTGAGATGGAGGTGGGGTGGGACTGTGATTTTAAGTCAAGGGGTAGGAAAAGGCTCCTCTGATGAGGTAGCATTGGAGCAGAGGCCTGGAAGAGGTAGGAGAGCAAGCCATGTACATATCTGAGGTAAAAGCATTCCAGGCAGAGAGAACAGCATGTACAAAGGTCCTGAGGCAGGGATGCAGCTGGTGTGTTAGAGACATGTAAGAAAGCCAGTGTGGCTGAAGCAGAGGGGATGAGGAGGAGAGAATCAGGAGGTGAGGCACAGCTGTCTCAGGAGGCCAGATCCCAAAGGGCATTTTGTAAAGATTATAAAGATTCTGGCTTTTACTCTGACAGTGATGAGGTATCACCAGAGGTCTCTGAGCAAAGGAAGGACACATGTGACTTAGGTCTAAGGAGCCCTGTGCCTGCTGTACAGGAAACAGACTGTAGAGGTGAGGGAGGCAGTGATAATGCAGGTGACAGGTAAGGGTAGCTCAGATCGGGAGGCACAGGAGATGGTGGGAGGAGCAGCCAGTTGTGGATGTTTCCAGAATAAAGCCAACAGGCAAGTGTGCTTGTTCCAGGAATGGGGCACGGTAGATTTACCCATTTTTTCCCTTTCCCTTGATTTTCCTCAAATAGGGATGATGAGTCCTAAAGTCATTTTCTAGATGCCTGGCCCAGTAGGAATTTACTGGCCCTGGAAGCCCACCCTGTCAGGAATTATCTCTGTGAGTTTCACTGGTGGGGGAAGTGTCTGTTCTCACCAAAAGGTGAGAGCACTTACGAAGGCGGCAGAAGTTCTCCCTGAATCCCGTCCCCTGTTTACTCACAGAAAAGTTCCTGCGGGGTCCAGAGCTGCTTTTGAGGCAAACAGGCAGAAAGAGAGCTCCCTAAACCTAAGTCAGACATGTTCCCTCTCTGCTCGGAGCCCCCTGTGATGCCTTGGGTTGAGGTGGGATCTATGCTCCCCTTTTGAACCTAGGCTGACCTTACTTGGTGACTCTCTGGTAACCCACAGAATGTAGCAGAAGTGATGCTGTGGGACATCTGAGGACAGGTCACATGGCTTCTACCTGGTTCTCAGAACACTCACCCTGGGCGATGCCAGCCACCGTGAAAGAAGTCCAGCCACCCTCACGCCGCCCTGCTGGGGGGTCCACCTATAGGTGCACCCACCTACAGTGTCAGCTGAGCTCCAACAGCCCCGGGCATGCACCATCTTGCACATCCAGCCCAGTTGAGCCTTTGGATGACTGCGGCCCCACCTGGTGTCTGACCGCACCCTCAACAAGAACTGCTCAGCTGAACCCTTCTCGAATTCCTGGCCCACAAAATTGCGGGCAAAGTGAAGCCTCGAAGTTTGGGGGAAAGTCATTGCACAGCAATAGTAATTGAAACACCATTGATTTTGGAGCCCTGCCACCAAGGAGCTGAAGGTGGACTAGAACAGGTGACGCAATGTCCCCCAGTGACCTGCAGAGAGGCAGATGTCACAAGAGCAGCATTGTGCCACCAGGGAGTTCTTTTCTCCTCCAGGATAACCCCCCATTGGCCACCTAGGGTGATGGGGCCTTTGGCATCGTGAGCCCCGAGGAACAGTAAATGCTGCTGGGTTTTTGATCCTTTTTATCAGTCAGCTCCTCTATGTGGGTGGTGGCAAGGGAGGGATGGGTCCCAAACCTCGGAGAGTCACCCCCATGGTCTGAGCAGCATGAGACACGCAAAACAGAGAGTAGGGGGCCACCCAGCCCAACGAGGGAGAGATTTATGCTTCTTACTCTCCATCTGCAAAGCAAAACAAAAATAGCTGAAACGCCGGTTTTCTGCTTTATCGGCTCTGTGAATAAGCATATAAATTTCTATGACATTTCTGGAGGCTTGCTGAAGGGGAAAAAAGCCATCCCCCAGGACGCAGCCAGCAGCAGCAGCATATGGTTTGCTGAGAGCGGAGGCAGAGCGCTTGTGTGTCTGTGAGCACTGAAAAAGGTGACTTTGCGGGTAATTTCAGACTCAAGGCAGACTTTTCAAAATTTTCCCCTTTTTTATTAAATAAAAAATAAAAACTTGCCTGCGCCAGGGCAGCCGCCTCGGCCAATCAGTCTTCGGCAGGGAACCGGGACCACGCCGTGCCCTGGGGAAGCGTGAAGCAGGCCCTTCTGATCCCGGGCTGCCTGGGGGCACCACACTGGGCCTCTGGAACAGGGGAGGGCACCCCAGTGGCAAGCTCACGTAGGAGAAGGGGAAAGCAGCCCACAGGACATGTGGAAAGAGCAGTAACTGAAGAGCAGAATAGGCGTCTGGTTTTCTTCCCCCATTCCAGAAATTCCTTCCTCCAATGAGTACACGGGCAGGAAGTGCTGAGAAGCCGTCTTCAAGCCCACAGGCAGAAACCAGCACTGACATCACATCGACATCAGCCTGGCAGGGAGACGGACCCCGCCCCTCCTGCCAGGAGGCAGAAAGGGCACAGCCCCGTGTGCAGTTTCATGAGGGTAGGGAAGATCAACGAACTATTCAGCTCATTCCGTACTTAGATTCTACAATTAGATTCATTCTTATGGCTCAAACCAAAGGGAGTCTTGTCCCCTCTTAGGTTGTAATTATGCCTTTCCCCAGTGTGCATGAATACATTGGTTTCCTATCAGTCATTTACACTGTAGTATAAATGAATATATTTGAAAGTAAATTGTATGGGGGGAAGAGGAAGAAAGAGAACACGAGGGTGCTGGGCTGGGGGGAGGGAGAAATGACAATGGATAAGCGGAGATGTTCAAGGAAAGAATAGAGAAGGAAAAGGTATCCCAAAGACAAACCTAGCTCTCTTCGCAGTTTCGCTCAGGACTCCACCCTGCTGCCAAGCGCTATGCTGCCGAGAAGAGAAAATGGCTGGAAAGA
Source organism: Propithecus coquereli (assembly GCF_000956105.1). Taxonomy (NCBI): domain Eukaryota; kingdom Metazoa; phylum Chordata; class Mammalia; order Primates; family Indriidae; genus Propithecus; species Propithecus coquereli. The sequence goes on along the minus strand of NW_012141969.1, from coordinate 1,481,653 downwards.
CTCAGAAGGGAAACAGTGCGAACAGAAGCCCTGCGTCTGGCACGGAAAAAGCGGGCTATTCTCTTTCCCTCTTTCCAGGAGCACCAGCTGGCTGTAGGAGAGCAGATTCCACCCTGCTCCTGCCTGAGAGCTCCACTGCAGCTGTCTAGACCTGATGCCCTGAACATCTGCAGAACAAAGTGAAAAAAGATGCAGAATAAAGTGAAAACTTCTCACCTTGGCATGCAAAGCCCAGCCCAATTTGTGTTCAACCTGCTTTTCCAGACTTATCTGCTACAGATTATCCGGGCACCCTGCTCTCCAATTTCCCTCTCACGGTGCCCCAAGTCCATCCTGTGTTCTCCCACCTCTCTGCTCACACTACCTGCTCCTCCTGCCTTTCCCATCTTCACTGCCTGTCCAACTCCTACACGTCTGTCAAAACCCAGAGCAAATTACACCTCCTTCAAGAGGTTTTCCAAGATCTTCCCATACACTTCCTGCCTTTTCTTTCATTATTCCCTAGCAGGCTGTTTGAAGGTCTATTGTCACATTTTGCCTCCGATCATAGTTTTGGTTTCTCCCAAAAGCAGAGCCTGAGACAAGGATCTGGGTGCTGGTTGCTTACTTGCGAGGTGACCTCGGGAACCTCAGCGGGGCTAGGAGGCTGCGGCATTTATCCTCCAACGGTGTTCCTGGGACATCGACTCCCTACACTTCCCGGTTGCTCCTGCATCAGCCCAAGCAAGCTCCCCTGGTGCCCCACAAAGCTCTGAGGCAGTGGAACTAGAGCTGTAGCCCTTGAAACGAGAAGCAGTTAATGTGCTGGAAACTGTTCCCCGCAGCTTCCCAGAAACCCTGTGGGCTGGAGGGAAACAGGTCAGGGAATGAACAGCCCCATGCGCTAGTGATGGGATTATTTGGATGCGTGTTCCTCTCTTCTGTAATACTCTCAGAGCCTTGTGGCCAAGAATTCTGCCTTCCTCCTCTTTGTATCTTTACTTAGCACAGATTTGTAGATGGGAAACACCTGATAAATAGTTAACGAATTGAATGCAGTCATTGTTAGCAAAGGCTTTTACCCAGTACCTTATGCCCAGGGCTGAGCTGGGGGGGGCGTGGATTTAAACACACACGGCCCCAGCCTGGCAGCATCTCCTGCCCCACAGATCTGTAGCAGGAGTCACAGAAGCTGGGCCAGACGCTTTGGACCCTCCATGTGAACAGACCAGAAAGTCTTACCAGACCCCGAGCCAGCAGAGACAAAGTTTCTGTCTACAGCCAGAGAAGCCCTTGTCCTCCATCGGCTTACCTCCAATCAACCCAGGAAGGCAGCAAGGAAAAGGCAGAATTCCAGAAAGCTCCTGGGGTGGTGGGAACCAGGCAGTTGGCAAAGTGGGAACAGGTTGCTGCAGGGCTCCGTCTTGCCATCTGGTCAGGGGCAGAAGCCTACCTTCCGCGAGGGAGCGTCTGCAGATGCTGTCATGCTCTCCAGCCTTGCCCCTGCCCGTCTCCGCCTGGCTCACTCCTCTCCAGCTACACTGGTGGCCCCCAAAAGGTATGTCCACATCTTAACCCCCCATGACCTGCGAATGCAAGCTTCTTTGGAAAAAGAGTCTTTTGCAGATGAATTTAAGTTAAAGATCTTGAGACAAGATCATCCTGGATTATCCAGGTGGGCCCTAAATCCAATGACAGGTGTCCTTGTAAGAGACACACAGAAGAGAGGCACATGGAGAGAAGAGAAGGCCGTGGGAAGGCGGAGGCGGAGACTGGAGCGATGCCGCCACAGCCAAGGAACACCTGCAGCCCCAGAAGCTGGGAGAGGCAAGGAAAGATCCTCCCCTGGAGCCTGCAGAGAGAGTGCCACCTCGATGACACCTTAATTTCAGACTGCTGGGCTCCAGAACAATGAGACATTCAATGCCTATTGTTGTAAGCCACCCAGTCTGGGGCAGCTTGTTCCAGCAGCCCCAGGAATCCAATACGACTGGCCTCTTCATTGTTCCTCAAACAAGGTACACACACTCCTACCTGAAGGCTTTTGCACCTGCCATTCTCTCTGCCTGGAATGTTCTTCGCGCAGATGCCAGCGTGGCTCACTCCCTCGCCTCCTTTAGGTCAGCTCAAATGTCACTTTCTTAGTAAGGCCACATTGAACCGTCCCGCATCTAAATACAGCATCCTACACACTCCTTCAGCAGTATTCACTTCCCTTCCTGGCTTTATGTGTTTTCTGTAGTATTCATCACCTTCTAACATATATAAAATGGGCTTATTTGTTTATTGTCTGTAGTCTCTCCTCCACTAGAAATTCAGTTCCATGAAGGTGAGAAATTTTTTTTATTATTGGGTTTATTAATTTTTTTTATGTCAGCATATTACAGGGGTACAAATGTTTAGGTTACATATATTGCCTTTGCCCCACCCGAGTCAGAGCTTCAAGCGTGTCCATCCCCCAGACGGTGCGCGCTGCACCCATTAGGTGTGTATATACACATCCCCTCCTCCTGAAGGTGAGGATTTTTTGACTATTTTATTCACAGTTGTCTCTGCAAGACTTAGAAGAGTGTCCAGCTCATGGTAGGCATTTGATAAATATTTAGCAAATAAAGGAACGATCTGAATGCAGTACGAACATTAAGGAAAATAATAACTCGAATTCTACAGTGCTTTATACATAGCTGAGTGCTTTTACCAACGTTCTCTCTTTCATCCTCACAATAGCTCTGAGAGATGACATTATTGCTTCATTTCCCAGAGGAGAAGATTCAAAGAGACTAAATAATTTGCCTGAGGTCACAAAGAGGTGGACGTAAGATTCAAACTCAGGCCTGTCTCTCTCCAAACCCCACGTTCTTTTCAGTACATATACAAGTAAGACACTGTCGCCAGGAGGTTGCCAAGAACATGGGAACCAACTAATTATGAGCCAAGCAGAACTAATTATGAATCATTTAATATGTGTTTAATGCTCGATATTGTAAGACCGGCATCTGTATATACCTCTGTGTGTGAGAGAGAGAGTGTGTGTGTATGAAATTGAAATTGAGGGGGCTTGTTTCTGTCGACTGTGATATTTGCCAAAACCATTTATCCCTGTGTTACAAGGATCTATAGTTCAGACACATTCATTCAACAAATATTCATTCAACAAACATTCGATCACTTATTATAGAACACACTGCTCTGTTCTCATCCTCTCAGCCCACTCCAAAGATCGCCTGCAGCTTGGTGAATGGTTCTGTGCACTCCAATGGCTTCCTGTCCCAGGCATTCATCTCTCTGCTTATTTAGGCTTTCTCTGGCTGCAGAAGTGTGCTCAGCACACACTACAGGCAGGCTGGAAGTTTGAGGAGGCAACATCCAAGGGACCACCCTCAACCAAGGGGGCTGTGGGGGACAGGAGTTAGTACATATGTACCTCAGCTTCATGTCCCCTCAGTGGAGGGTAGCCACGGGGAATGTTCCTCACAGTCTTCTAGAAGGTTCCCAGCAGGCTTGAGTCTCACTTGCCCACCTGCTCCTTAGCACACTGGTTATTGGCTTTCCTCCCTTCCCTGTCTCACTTCTGCACCCTGCTACTGGGCTTCTGGGATCTCTTCCCAAATAAACGACTTGCACCCGCATCCCTGAGAGAATGCAGACTAGGACCCTTGCCGTGTGCAATGCGCCGTGCTAGCAGTTAGAGACTCACAGCAGGGTAGGCCATGGCGAGCTTCCCAGAGTCCCACAATGACGGCCCCAACAATCGAGGAATCTGGAAAGTCGGCTCCCTCGGAGCTCTACAAACCCTAGGGATGTGCCAGAGGGGTGACATATCACTAAGTCGTTTTCGGAAAACACTTTCCAGGGCCGTTGACAAGCCAAGCAAGAAAGTCAAGCTCGTCCTGCTGTTGTGATCATCGTACCTCATTTCTGATCCCAAAAAGGGTTGATGGTGCCTTAATCCACGAGTATCTCCTGAGCGTCCCAATGGGTGCTGGGCACAGAGCCACAAGCCAGGCAGACCCAGACTCCACATTAGGGGCACCCTCTCACCTGGTCACCAAAGTATGTCCCAAAAGACCACTAAAGCCACCCGAAAGCACATGGCATTGGCTCCAGAAGGCACATTCACAAGATGTGTCCCCAAAGCATTTTTGGGTGCGTAGCCACCTGGCAATAGGTAAACACCTCCCAAGGCGTCTCCCTCAGAGAACCACGCTTGTGAACAAGAGGCAGCTATGGGATCCTGGTCTTCAATACAAGGTCGCATTACCTTAAAATTATGCCATTTTTAAAAAATTAGTGATGTTAATCCAAACAGACAAAAAATAGAAAAATAAATCTTCTGTGTTTTTCCAGAAGGCCCCAGAAAAAGCCAAGCTGACAGTTCCCCAGAACGATACCCTCTACAAGGGAGTAAGGTCGCTCTGGGCTGACTGCCCAGAAAACCAAACGTGGCCAAGGCCAGCCATTGATCCAGTGGCCTGCCCACCCCCAATTCCTCCTCCACACTTGGCTGAGCCCATGAGGTCTAACAGGACCCCTCTGCCTGGCACGCAGGGGCTCTCTGACCCCTTCAGGTTTGGGCATGGCACCTTAAGCACCAACCTCAAGATCAGTGCCAAGAAGGGTTTTTTCTGGGCTTTCCCGGGTAGCCTGCCCTGAGCTAAAAGCAGTTCTCATCAGGTGAGGCCCGATTCTGCTGTGATTTTCTGCTCCTCCTGCAGCCACATCCTCCAACGAGTCTGGGGAACTATGGGGCAACAAGACCTTCCAGTGCCCTCTGGCCCAAGATGGTCCCCAGGCAGGGGCCTGGATGGGTAGGCTGGGACTCTCTTGGCGTGTTGCCAGCAGCCTGGCAGGCGCACTTCCCACATGATTTGGTCCATTTGACTTGCTTCTTGTGGATTCCTGAGTTTCTCTCCTTTTGTTTAATTCATCAGGAGCCAGTGGCTGGTGGAATACTCTAAGAAGATCAAAGGAAGAGGGAAAGGGCTCCCCGGAAGGCTCATGAGGCCTCTCTGGGAGGGAAACATTTTCTAATCCAGGAAATAAAAATCCTGCATTTTAGGCAGTGATTAAAGATGGGATATTCTGTGTCTCCCAGGATTGGGGAGGAGGAAAAAGAGAAGTTATTTATCTTTTCCAATGCCACCAGTGCTAAAAGGGACAAGTCACACTCTGTAATTCAGCAGCAAGGTTGGAGAAGTGCAGAGGGGACAGGGCAGGACATCGGGCCCCTCAGAGGGTGATACTTCATGGTGAGCATGCTCTGGCCACAGAAACGTGTTCTTTAGAAAACTGGGGTTGTACAAGACCTCAGTCTTTTGTCATCCCCTTTCCAGGCTTTTCCAGGATGCCGAAATCAAAAGAACTCACTCACTCATTCATTCAACAAACACTCACTGAGCAACTACTCCGTGCCAAGCACTGGAAATACAACGAAGAGGAAAACAGTTGTAGCCCGCAACCTCAAGGTGCTTACAGGCTTGTGGGGCAGCCACGCCTTTAGCAAAGAATCCTAAATGAATGTACAAGCTATAAAGGTGCTGCGAGCATTTCTAACAAGGGGATGCGAGCTAGTCCGGGGGGGGTGAGAAAACTATTCCCGAGGAAGCGAATTCTGAGATCTGAGGACCATGTAGGAGTTAACTGGGTACAGAAGTTGCAAAGAGCATTCCGGGTACATCTTGTGACCCCAATGTAGGGGATGTAGATGGTGATCGTCAACTCAAAAGGAGAGCCATCCAGACACCATGTCCCTCCTGATCACGTTCATAGCACACCTCCCCCCTCATGCACCTGAATCCAATCGGGCCTCTAGATCTACCTACCCAATTTACAAGACATACAGGTGACAGAGGAACACGTTATGACATTACAAGGGTATAATCAGGCAAAAAAACAGACTGAGAAACTCTACAAGACAAACAATCTGGTTTCCTTCCATAAATAAATTGCAAGAGAGAGAGAGAAAGAGAGAGAATGTAAAGATAACTATTTGTTATGTTTGGCCCTCCTGATTCAAATAAACTACGAAAAAGAAAAAAATATGACATTTATGAAGCAATCAGACATCTCAACACTTACTGGATGTTTGATACTACTAAAATATTGTTAAGTTTTTAAGATATGACGTTATTTCAGTTATCTTTTTGAAAAGTCCCTATCTTTTGGAAATAGATACCAAAATATTTAGAGTTAAAATGATGTCATACTACAATTTGCTTCAAAATCATATGGTTAGGGAGAGAGGAGTAGATCAGGGTATAGGTAAAGCAGACTGACCGTGAGTTGGTCATTGTTACTGCTAGGTGGTGGGTACAGAGAGATTCATTATTATACTATTCTTTTCTATGTTTGTATGTCCTTGAAATTTCCATAATTAAAAGTTGTTTAAAAGGCATCCTGAGCAAAGCTTATACCATATGCAAAGGACCCTGGGCAGGAAGGAGCCTGCAGAGTGTCATGGAGGGGCTAGAGGAGGAGGGAGATGCATCGAGTAGGTCCTTACGGCCTAAAACTCACCCTCTTAGAGCTCATGAGGGGCTCCTTTGACTTTCTGAGTGAGTATAGTCCAGAGAGCCACCTGCCCTTTTGCCAACCAGTGAAGGAGGGTGGAAGGGGGTGAATGGACACACGGCATATAAATACTTCTGGAATAGTTGATGAAGGGGAACCCCCTGGAGGTAGCCCAATCCCTCTGGGTCATTTCTAAGTTGGGAGGCAAGCCATAAAGCCAAGTCAAACAAACGTCATACAATCTTGAACGAGGAACGCAAAGACACGGAAACACTGTGCGTACATTTCCTGTGGCTGCCATGACAAATGACCGCAAACTGCGTGTCTTAAGACAACAGAAATTTATTTTCTCATAGTTCTGAGGCTAGAAGTCCTAAATCAAGGTGTCAGCAGGGCATGCTCCCTCCAAAGGCTCTAGGGAAGGATCCTTTCTCCCTTCTTTCAGCTTCTGGTGGTTAGCTGCAATCCTTGGTGTTCCTTGGCCTGTAGATGCGTCACCCCAATCTCTGCCTTTGTCTTCACATGGACTTCTTCCCTCTGTGTGTCCGCAAATTTCCTTCTCCTCACAATGACACCTGTCATTGGATTTAGGGCCCAGTATGACCTTATCTTGACTTGATTACGTAGTAAAGACTTCGTTTCCCAATAGAGTCACATTCATGGGTACTGGGGATTGGAACTTCGACGTAACTTTTGAGGGGACACAATTCAACCCACAGTTCACTGCTCACAAGTGGACCCAGAGCTGGACGTGAATGGGTCCATCTGGATCCGCCACTGACCCCTCAGGGTCTCCACCCTTCCCAAAGTCTCGAGGAATTCTAGGGTCCTGGAATTTCAGGCTAGACCAGCCCTAAAGCACATCTGATCGGGTCTCGGCCCTTTGGAGAATCCCAAGTTCCACTGAGAATCTAGTGAAAGCTATGGACTCTCCTCCTAGATAAAATGTTCACTTGCAGCTACTCGTAAATATTTGGGTAGAACTTGGGGAAGTTCAAGGACCTCTAAAGCCTTAGGCCCGTGGAGCACAAGCTAAGAAGGCCTGAGTTTAGTCTTCTAGACCAACATTCCTACCATGGTTAGGCTCCCGGTGCCTGGGATTTATGCACCATTGGCATGCTATCAAAGGGGAGGGCAGTCATTTTCTACACTATAGCAGCTCGTGTGCGCTCTCTCTCTCTCTACCTCCCTTGCTCACTCCCTCCCTCCCTTGTTGCCTTGGGCAAATAGCCCCAGCCTCTTAGAAGTAAGGCAAATGTCAGATCCCAGTCCACTGAGTCCAGATAACTGCAGGGGTCAAGTATCATCAGCTCTCCACTCCTGCTAGGCCTTCAGTTAGCACCCTCTCCCCACCCCACATACATCTTAACCCACTTCTCTGGGTGTCTGAGTGGGGGTTCCCTGCAAGGGATCACTTGTCTCCAAAGAAATCTGCTCACAGAAAATCCAGTGTCTTCTCTCTTCAATCTTTTATATCCTCCACTGGATTTAAAGTCCTTTAACTGATTCTTTGATATTTCCTTTGAAAAATCTGCATTTTGGTCTCTGTTGGAATTTCTTAGCAATTATCTTTGGTGCCCCAAGCGAAATGCGCAGTTTCGGGTCCTGGCCTGGAGGCTCAACTCTGGAGATAGCAGAGCACTGTCTGCTCCCCCGGCTCCCATCCCACACCAGAGAGGCCCTGCGTGGTAGAATGGAATCGTTCAGAAGACCAGCCAGCAACCTCTCCACAAGCCTCAATCCAAGCTCAAGGGATCTGGCCTGGAACCAACATCAAAAACTGAATGGTGGCTCCCCCCAAAGATACATCCACCTGGAACCTGTGAATGTGACCTTATTTGGAAAAAGGGTCTTTGCAGACTTTTAAGTGAAGGATCTCGAGATGGAACCACCCTGAGTTAGGGTAAGCCTTAAATCCAACGACAAGTGTCCTTATAAGAAAAAAGAAGAGGAGAAGGCATAGAGAGAAGGTGATGGGAAGACAGAGTCAGAGACTGGAGTGATGCAGCTACAAGACAGGGAACGCCAAGGATCTCTGACAGCCACTGGAAGCTAGGGGGAAAAAAGCATGGAAAAGAATCTCTTTCAGAGCCTCCAGGAGGGACCAACCCTGCCTACACCTTGATTTCCGACTTCCAGCCTCCAGAACTGTGAGAGAATCAATTTCCGTTGTTTTCAGCTGCTCAGTTTGTGGTGGTTTGTTACAGGAGCCCTAGGAAACAAATGAAAGACCAATCAACAGCTGTCTAGCTTCCCTCCAGCCCCCATTTTCCCCTTTCCCTTCTTCCTGCAGGTCCGCCCATACGCCCAAGGTTTGTGCAACTCGGTAGAGTCGCTGGCCAGAGTTCCAGTGTCCATTCAAGCAGCCAGCACGGACTCGCTGGGGCCATGCTGTGTGTTGGGTAGGGCGCCGGGCACTGGAGCATAACTTCGAACAAGAAAGATTGCCCTAAGGCAGGTCTCAACTGGCCTCCTCCTTCAGGCTCTGGGAGGGCACAGACTGAGGTTGGCAGCCTGATCTTCCCTAGCAGCAGAAAGCCACCAGCTCAGCGTCACCACCTCCCCCTTCGCTGCCCAGACACGGAGAGGAAGCTCCCTGCCTCATACGTGGCTAGCCTCAACATTTTGACCCCTCAGAAATAAAAAGGTGGTACATTCTAGAGCCCTAAGAAAAAAAAAATAAGGATCCAGAAAATTCCTGTGACACCCAAAAGTCTATTATGAAAGGCTGTCCCTCAGGTGCTGTTATGGGCTGAATTTCCACCTGAGCCCAGACTCTAGGCTGAGCCTCCACATCTGGTAATGGGAGCTATGTAGGGTTGACAGGATGAAATGTAACCAACACTTGGACTGGCCCATAGGAGGCCCTCTCTGTGTGCTACCTTAGGTCAGCGTCCCCCAGAAGCGGACCCTGACGTAAGGATTAAGGACATAAGTGCAAGTGATTCATTTGCAAGGGATCCCGGGAATCCTCCACGTGGGAGTATTAAAATGATTCAAAACAAAAATGAAGGCCAGAAGGGGTGCATTATTAAGGCAGCTGTCACAACAGTGACAGGCACTTAATCCCAGGGGAGAACTGAGAAATGGAATAAAACAGGTGCCTCAGAGTTATCCCACCTGAGGGATGAGGGAGCTGGGGTATTTATCCACCACTCCCAGCAGGCGCTGGTGGAGGGCTACCCTTGCAGCAGTGGTAAGTCCTGACTGTATTATTACAGTTTTCTGTTGCTGCTGTAACAAATGACCATGAAGTTTGGGGCTTGAAGCAGCCCATATTTATTGTCGCCTAGAAATTAGAAATCTGAAATGGGTTAGCAGGGCTACGTTCCTTCTGGATACTCTAGGGGAGACTCTATTTCCTTGACTTTTCCGGCTTCCAGAGGCCACTGGCATTCCTTGGCTCATGGCCCCGCGCCACTCTGAACTATGCCACTGTTGTCACAGCTCCTCCTCCTCTGCTTCCGTCATCACATCGTGTTCTCTGACTCTGACCCTCCTGTCTCCCTCTTATGAAGACCCCACCCCCAATAATTCAGGATAATCTCCCCATCTCGAGATCCGTAACTTAATCACATCCGCAAAGTCCCTTTTGCTGTTAAGTACCAGGATCGCAAGTTTCAGGGACTAGGACATGGGCATCTTTGGGGCTGTTATTCAACCCACCACACTGGGCCTCTCTGGTCCGCCCCAGGCAGGCAGAGCTGCCTTCTGGGGAGGGGGAAGCTCTCAGGCACAGACATGCAGATATTCTGAAAGGGTGCAGGCACATGAGCAGGGCACTGGCACTGAGAAACCTTCACTGTTAGCCGGGCAGAAAGGTAAAGCTATGCAGGAAAAGTCAGTGAGTTGGCAGAGGTGGAGGGTGTTGAAGAGAAATACAGTTGCTAGAACAATCGAAAGAGCCAAACACATAAACATATTGGATCATCACAATATTTCATGATGGGGAGGGCGTGTACAATTTTTCCCATATTACAGCTGAGGAAACTGAGGCCCGGCAAGCCACCCCAAGTTGCACGGTGGAGGAGCAAGACCTGCTCCTGGATCTCCTGACTCACTGCCCAGAGCTGCTCCTGCTGCCCTCACCTGGCTGCAGCACGCCCTGGAACAGCCTGGGCTGAGCCGGGCCTGTGGCTACACCTGAGAAGGTGCCAGCCCCTCAGTCACTTAATCTTCTACCTCTGAGCTTTTGAGTCCCTGGCCGAACATCTGGGATTGAGAGAGACCCAGCAGGACTGTTGATGAATTCGATTGCTTTACCAAAAGTTTAAAAATGTAGCTGCTATGGTTAAGCATTGTTTATAATCTATCTCTGGTAATTTGCCTCCTACCGGTGAACATGCAAGATCAGTCGCCAAACCCTGGTGATGATACCTCCCCAATCTCTCTCTCCCCCATCTGTCACTTCTTCTTCCTTCCTGTTCTCCCAGCTCAGACCTCCATCGCCTCCCAGCCGGACCACAGCAAAAGCCTCCTTGTGGTGTCCCTGTCTCCTGAATGTCCCTGCCCCAATCCATCAGACATTCTGCCTGCTAATGAACTCCAGCTAAGAGTGGTGCGGGAGAGGCTGTGGGTGCCCCATCCATATTCCCCCAGACCATCCCAGTTTGGTATGCTCCGGCTGTCTTCCAATTGCCGGTGTCTGTATCTCTCTTCCAGAGGGTTATTTTTTTTCCAGAACCACAAGTTGGAAGGGCCAAGGAATTAGCACCCCAGAAAACAGCCCTCAAGCAATGATGGAAGGGGACTTGGTAGATGAATGCCCCAGCTCCCTGCCCCTCCACTGAGATAACTGTGAGCTGTGTGCCCCACATTGTCTCCCAGAGTCCCCGTAGTATTAAGCTGCAGTTGCCCACAGTAGTAGCTGGATTGATAACACCCTTTATTTCTGCCTTCCCTTCCCTATCTCACTCCTCCACTCCCCTGCTATTTCCTACAACCACCTTCCAAATAATTTGTCCTTGACTCCTTTTTTCAGGGTCTGCTTCTGGGGAACCCAAGCTCAGACAATCAGGTTAGTCATCTACACAACAACTTGCCAGAGAATGTCTCGCCGTGCCCTACTTAGCCTGCTCTCCAGGGCTCTCCGTGGCGCGTCCCAGTCCATCGTTCCACTTGAGCTCCGTTTCTCCACCATGCATGTGACACAGAAGTCAAAGAGCGCTGCAGGCTTATTTCCTGGTTCAAATCCCTGTGCCTTTGGTAAGCCGCCTCTTTTACCTGGAGTCTTGCTTTCCTTTGCTTACCATGCTTCCTGCATCCTATAAAAATCAGTTCAGAGGTATAGTGGAAACAAGAAGGGAAGAATGTCGATCATTGTTGAAGCTTGGGATGGGTCCACGGGGGGTTGTTATTCTATTCTGTTTACTTTGTGTACATCTGACATTTTCCATAATAAAAAGCTAAAAATCAAAATCAGCTCCTGTGTGTGACAGACATTGTTGGTGTCCTGCCTATATGTCCTCAATCCTCCAGCAGCCACACACACTCTCTGTGTGAGGCCATTCTCTAATGCCAGAGCACGCGCTTGTGAAGGGCAAGTGGGCATTCCCCGGGAACTAACACTCTCCACCATGGATGCATGAGTAGGCGCATAAACACCGTGGCTTGCTCGCCCTCGGGGGTGAGGACTCCAGAGGTGTTCCACACCCTCTCCCTGGGTACCCAGTGGGACTGCGCCCAGCTGCTTTTCATCATACCCTGTATTGGCTTCCCCACTTCCATACTGGTGTTGCCTGCGATCTCTCTCAAAAAAAGTACCTATACACAAATCCTAAGCATGGGGTCTCTTCAGGGGGCAGCCAATCTAGGACAACATGTCCCCACAACCATGAAAGCATCGTTTCTTCCCATACTTAGAAGTGAGGTCTTCCTTCCCTGAGCCACTGGAGCACATCATCTGAGCTCTAGAAGGTTCAGTACAGACTCATTCTTAAAAATGTTTGGAAGGATGGCAGCATAGAGCCTGGTAAAGAAATCAGCAGAGCAGAGCTATAAGGCCTGGAGGCCAGGGTTAACTAAAAGTAAATGTCTTATTAATTCTTGATGGACCAAGCCTCAGAGGCCCTTCAGTGCACACTGCTCCTTCTTAAGAGAGTCTTTCTGCAGAAATCGTCATGCTGGTGCCTCTTGCGAATGGGCCAAGGCCGTGCACCTGCCTCAAGAAGCTTCATCTTCGCAGGGGCCGGAGTGGGGATCGTGCAAGGGCCTGGATGGAAGGAAGAGACCAGGCAAGGGCAAAGAATGGGAGGGGAATCCAAGATCAACAGGATGGCACTGGAGGTGGCAGGTGCCACGGGAGACCAGTGCCAAACTTCCTCATAGGCCCTGGGGATGGCAGAGCCTCTGCTGGGGATGCTGCTCGGATCCTGGGGGCCTGGACCTTAAGCTCCATGGCCCTGGGTGCCTCAGTGAGGATCTTGGGGGATGTGGTGTGCCGTGGGAAAGTGGACAGCATGAACAGGAAGCTTTGACAATGAGCTGCTCAGTGGCCATTGCCACGGCCCTTCCCCCAATTTCTAGTCTGCAAGAGGGACTCGTAAGTCTCTGGAGAAGGAAAGGAATCTCCCATAAATGACTGACCCTGGCAAGCGGGGCCTCTGAGCCAGCACACTAGAGTAATATGGAACTTCTTGCCTTTAAGCCCTTGTGAACTAGACACTTGTATGAATTTATCCCTTGATGTCATTGGTGGGATTGACTTCCAAGGATAGGTTGGAAGATGCCATGCAGCTTGTGCTGTTTCATCTTAGGACATGTGCCTTGGGAGCCCCGAGCCTTCACGTAGGGAATCCTGCTACACTGAGACGCTTCTGTGCCGGAGATACCACATAGAAAGGCCTCACAGAAATACAGAAGGAGGTGGGGAGGGGACACTGGGGAGATGTTAGTCAAAGGACACAAAATTTCAGTTATACACAAGAAATAAGTTAAGGGATCAGTTGTACATCACGGTGACTACAGTTAATAGTAATATATTAATACTTGAAAACTGCTAAGAGAGTAGATTTTAAGTGTTCTCACTATAAAAAAATGTTAAGTATGTGAGGTAATGCATATGTTAAATAGCTTGATTTACCCATTTCACAATGTACACTTAGATCAAAACATCATATTATATACCATATATATACAATTTTTACTTGTCGGTTAAAATAAATAGATAAATTTGTTAAAATAAAAGAAATATAGAGAGATGCCTGAGGAGCCCCAGTTGTTCCAGCTCCAGCTGTCTGAGCCAACAGCCAGCATCTACCACCAGACATGTGAATGAGTAGCCTTCAGATGACCCAGGCCCCCAGCCTCTGAGCCAATCCAGCTGACACCCAGTGGATGAAACAAAGAAGAACTGCCCCTGCTGAGCCCTGCCCAAATTGCAGATTTATGAGCTAAGTAAATGTGGTTATTTTAAGCTACTAAGTTTTGCGGTGGTTTATAACACAGCAATAAGTAATCAAAACAACCGTCCTTGCCCCTGAAAATTGTATGGCTGTTGAATTCTCAAAACCCTTTCCAACTGTGACAAGGCTTTGTGTTCGCCAATCCCTATTTTACTTACCCGTTGGGTACACAGGAAGACTACATTTCCCAGCAACCTTTGCAGTTAGGTGGGGGCCAGCAACTGGGTTCTGGACAGTAAAATGTGGCCAGACTCAGACCTGGTCTCTAAAACTTTCTATGCGGTCCTATATGTTCTCTCTCATCCCTCCTCTGTCCACTGGATGGAAAGGACCAATGGAGGATTCCAAGTCTCCAGAAGATGGAAAAACCAAAAGATAGAGGCGCCCAGGCTCCTGAATCACCTCGTGGAAAACTGCATGCCAAACACCATAGGTGTTTGGCCACTGATATTTATTATAGCATCTAGACTTCCCTGAGTAATACTCATTTCTACTGTCTTACTTTTACCCCCAAAGAACTGTTTGAGGGAGAGCAGAGTGGACACTGTTGACTTTTCACGTTGCAGCTTCTGTCTATATTCATAATTATTAATCTTCCTCTCTTGGCTTCTTCAGTAAATTATACAATCCCTTAAGGCAAATTACCTGCCTGAGTAATTGTTGTATCCTCCACAGACTTAACACGGCTCCCTGCACATTGTGCAGGCTTACCATTTGCTGGGTGAACACAATAATACTTGCTGGCATTTATTGAGCAAATACTATCATTCCATATATTTAAATGTATTTACTCCACGCAATAACACCATGAAGCAGTTATTGCTGTTACCTCCAACTTAAGAAATTGAGGATCAGAAAGGTTAAGTGACTTTCCCAAGACCACACAGCCAATGCTTTCTGTCTCCAAAGCCCAAGCTCCTTGTCACCACTGCCTCTGCCTGGGCATGGTGTGGGTGTCTATGTTACTACACACCTCTTCCAATTTTCAGGATCTGTGAAGATAAAAGTCAACCCCAGTGTAAGCCTTAACTGCACCTGAGCAGTCCTGATGTCCCCAGCCCTGCAGCATCTCCAACAGGCAGCCTTCCTAGCATGCCTCATGTGGCCGGGCAGCTCTGGCTGCCTCCTGCATCCTCCAACCAGCCAACCCAGGCCACCTTGGGGCTGACAGAGAATGCCCACCGAGACACACGGTACAGTCCCTGGGTGCTTATCCGTCACCACCCACATCCTTCCCTTCCCAGGTCCAGCTCTGCATTGTGCTGGTGACAATGTGAACTCCTAAAGAGAGAAAGAGAGCTGGAGATTGTGTGCGTGTGCACGTGTGTGTGTACGTGTGTGCCTGTGTGTATGTGTATGTGTGTGTGTGCGCGCGTGCGCGCGCATGAAGAGATTTGCCTGGAAACACCATCCCCTCACCAAAGATGTTCCCAGCCCTCATTTGTACACACAGTCTTCAAACATCAAAGTGTTTGTTAAGCGTAAATATTTTTATTCACTCCCCTCCTTCTCCTCCCTCTCCTCTTCCATCCAGGCTCGGAGCTCAGCGGATGCCAGGAGACCCCTCTGACTTGGAGCCAGCAGGGATGGTTTTTGGAAAAGGGCACTTCCAGGTCCCAGCGGGCAGCCAGCAGCTGAGCCTGACAGCCGCCTGCGACTCGGCTCCCAGCAGCAGGCTCCTAGCTTGGCGCCTGTTTCCATAGGAACGGGCAGGCCTGGGATTGGCGGCTGTGGGAGCGTTACCCACGCCGGCTGCTTTTCAAGTGGTCCCTCGGTGTACCTCCCCTCCCCTGCACGCCTGTGCCTAGGCCTGCCCTGGAAAAGCGCCCGAGTACAGGGGAGCTGGGGGGCTGCCCCAACACTGAATTCTGGGGCACGGAGAGTCTGAGCCAACGCCTTGCTTGGAGACGTTGTCGCTCTCCAGTTCCCTGCCTTCCTTCACTGGGGACCCAGCATTGTGCCCAGTTTAGCTTTCCCACAGCATCCACCAGCCTGGCAGAGGACACGGAGCCGATGGAGAGAGCCTGTCTGGGGTCATTCTCAGAGGAGGCGCCAAGCCACATGGGGCAGCCACTCATTCCCATCCAGTAAAACCCTATTATTAAGCACCTCTCTGCTCCATCGTTTCCTGTGCCCTGCAGGTCACATTGTGCTCTGCCTCTTCATTTCCCTGCCACCCCTGTGCTGTGTGTCTCTCATCATTAAACAGAAGCCTGCAAACACAGTGGCTTTCTGGGTCTCCAAAGCCAGCACGATTACGGCTCTGCTGGAGATCGCTGAGAACCCACATGGATGGCTGCCTTGCTCCCAGGTTGAGTCCTGCTGCCAGTGGCTCTCCTCTGCCCCTCCTTTGAGGGGCACCTCAAGGGAGACGACAGTCTTGGACGCCATTCCCGGTTCTGGCTGTCGCCACGCTTTGAACCCTAGCTTCCCGTCGTAGTTCTGGACATTGTCGGGCTTCTCTGCAGCCTCCTGAGGTCTCCCTGCAGATGGGGCTTGATCGGAGCTCTGCAAAGTTCAAAGGGCACTGTGGGAGAAGCCAGGGTTTTGCTGATGGGGTTGAGGAGTCTGAGAACTCCTGCGCAGAGCTAGAGGTTGAAATGCCAGCCCATCAGCAAGAACTAAACGGCTCTTAAGGCGGGAGGACACTCAGAACTATTGATCAAGGATGCACAGACTACATCTATAATTAGACCCAGAAAGCTGCTTGCACATCAGAATGAGAGAGAGAAAGACATGACCGTGGCTTCGTGCAGCCAGATACGCATCACGATTTCAAAAAACAAACAAACAAAAACCCCACTGCTGAAAATGCCCGGTGCTGTTAATTCCTCTCTCTAAAAGGTCCCCTGTGAGCCACACTCTTCAGTCCTGCAAGGAACAGCCAGATGTTATAAAAACCCTGCTCAGAAGACAGCAACAGCTGACTTTTTGGGCTGATCATAGTTAGACCTCCCGGCTCCACGGAGGCGATGACCTCCCAGACCAGGGCAGCCCAGCAGCTGGTGCCCTGGAAACCCAGCAAGCAAAGTTACTGTTGAGAAGTTTTGTTTGCCGTTTGCATTATCGAAAGTGTCAGGAAAAGGCTTGGTTTCTGGGCATTTTGTGCTATTCGTTCATTCTTTTATATAATGAGTCTGATTTGGGAACTGCAGCTAAAATTTGGAGGGGGAGAGTCCATTAGAAAGAAATACTGTTTGTTGGGGCCGCGGAATGCTTGTGGCAAATTGCCCTTCCTAAGTGCTGTTTTTTGAAAACTCATTCCTGCGGTAGGAAAATAAAGCAGATTTCAAACACTTAAGAGATCATTTTCGGAATGGTCTAGATGCACGCTGGTGTGCTGGTACATTTGCCTCTCATTGTTTTTTAATCACTATTTTGTCAAGTTTAATTGCTGCCACGCTAACAACCCAAACGGGAGCGAAACAAAATAGGGGATATCTATCATTGGTGAGAGCATTTTGATGGAATCTATATCCATTTGCATCTTCTCCACCAAATTAGGAAAAAGGAAAATAGAAAAGGTTTTCTCCATCGCTGGTGTAAGAATCATTTTCATTGGCCTGGGTGGGGAAATTCCCGGAGTAGCAGGCAAACCGAGCAGCCTCCTACACATCGTCTCGTTCTCCTAGAAACTGGGATCTGAGGTTTTCTTGCCTGGACTTCTCCTTCCAGGGGTATTATGAACTTTTACAAGCTCTACTAAATGGGGAGAGCCTTGAAGGCAGAGAGAGACCACATAGTGCCAGAGTCTGCTCCCAATTTTCTTTTCAGGTCTTGTGACAGACACAGAGAGGTGTCACTCAGAGCCCCTCCAGGAAAGGACACGCTGCCAGCTGTTTCAAGGGTGGTTAGCTGACAGCCTCCAGCTGTAGGCTTCAGCAGGGTCAGCCTTATCTCTCGGGGCCAGTGGCCGAGCAAGGCATCGGGACTTGGGGCCAGCCATTTCCACCCAACACGGAGCTCCTCTGATGGACGCCCTTTGCTCGGAGCTCCCGCTGGGCTGGTGGAGACTTTTTAGATCTGCATTGTCTCCTGATGGCGGCCCCTGCCCAACCCTGATCGTCCCTGTCTCCTTTAACTGATGCCACTCCTGTGTCATTTTGTGCCCAATTTCATATCGTCCTTCCTGGAAGCCACTGAAGAGCTAAATCAGCTCTCACAATCGCTAATTCCATCTCAGCATCTGCTTCCTAAAGAACTCAACCTGAGACCAATCTTTAGCCCACAAGATGACTTTTGAGAACCAACTTCCGGCCGCCTTCAGTGACTATTTAATGAAAATATATTAGGTGCTTTGTTGAGTACCAGGAACACTCAAGGGTTTTAGCAACCAAGGGGAAATGCCAGACCAGCTGTTCAGAACTAGTGAGGGTAAAACCCAGAGTGGTTTCTGAAGAAAGCTGGTTCAAAGTCGGGTTTCAGAAACAGCCAGCGCAGGCCTTGCATCTGGCAACTTGGCGAAGAAAGACAAAGAACCCACAGTGCACAGGTTTCTCCTGCAGGTCCCGGTGCAAAAGTAAAAAGCTCAGCTCTGGGAACAAGAATTCAAAATTCGGGCCTGTGTCCCAACAGGACTGGAATTTGTTGTCACTTGAAGGTTTACCAAGCCCTAGGCTCCCCAAGTAAACTGCCTGTCAGCTCTTTGAAGGCCAAGACCTGCCTGTCTTGCTCATCACTCCAAGGTCTAGAACTGTGCGTGGCATGTGGTTGTTGCTCAATGAATATCTGATGCATGGATGCATGACTGAGCTTCGTATATATCATTTCACTACTATTATCACCCCAACACTCCCCCACTGCCTTGAGGATGAAGTTCAAACCCCTTCACATGGTTGACATGAACTGCCACAATCTGGTCTCCGCGGACCCTTCCTCCAGCCATAACTCGCAGAATTAGCAAAGCCCTTCAGCCCCACTCTGGCTCACTTAGCAGTGGCTGCCTCCCACTACTTTTTGGGCAGGCCAACACCTACTCATGCTGAGAAGACTTCCCTATGCCTTCACCTTCTGTCCCCTGCCCCTGCGACCAAGGGTAGTGTGGGACTTTTAAATCCCAGGTCCCCAGGCAAAAGAGAATTCTTTCCTAGGTCACCTCCCAGGAAGGTCTTGGCTAAGAGCCCTCATTGGCAGTATCTTTCATGCCATGCAATAATAATACTTCACACTTTAATATAGAATTCACTTTGTCCTGGGCACTGTTCTAAACACCTTAAACATGTTAACTAATTGAGGCCCTCATCATTTCCATGAGGTAGATATTATTCTTACTTTCACTTTACAGACAAAGAGCACAGAGGGGTTAAGTAACTTGCTCAAGGTCACACAGCTAGTAAATGCTGTGCCCAGGTAGTCTGACTCCAAAGTTTATGCTACTACCTGGTATATTGTTTTCCTGCCTGTGTCACTGATAGCTACACTGAGGCCTGGTTACTGGAAGGGAATCTGCCCAAGGAGGGACAGTTAAGATGAAGCTGGTACTTACAACTGTGGCTTCTGGCAAGCCAAGCCTTGGCTGCCTTCACCCCACCAGGCCTCATGCTGGTCATTTATACCAAGAAAGCTAAGCCACCCAGCAGGTACGATCTGCCTTTACCTACAAGAGACCAAAGACGAAAGCTACGGACAGAGTGTGTGGTGGGCGGGGTGGGCATTGGTCAGGGACACAAGCCTCCACACTCCAGGTCTGGTGGCCTTGTGCTTCCTCTCTGACAAGAGCACTGGTGTGACTGTGAACTTTGGGGAGCACCTTTTAGGTGTCAAGCCCAAGGCCAAGTACGTTTCAGCCTCACAACACCCCTACTAGGTAGATGTTATTACCATCCTCTTCATCCTACTGGTGTATACTTAGTAAGTGGCAGGGTGGGGGTTTGAGCCCAGGTAGGTCTGACTCCAGGGCACAAGTACCTAATCACTGTGCTCAGCCAACAGGAGTGCCAAATGGCCTCCCCACTGCCTGGGGTCAGGCCAAGGCCCACCCCTCCTCCCTCATCCCCTCGGTGTCCCTTCACACCTCCCCCCACCCCCTTTCCCTTCAGCCAGCCTCTCTTGTTGCTCTCCTAGGCCACCACCACCCAAGCCCTTACCACTGCATTTGGGTATCCTCTGCTGACTTTGGGGTCCCAGCTGCAGGCTGCACTGTGCAGCCTCCTTTCCCCTAATTGACAGCTGGCTGGCTTTGCTGTCCCGACGCTGAGCATTGCTGTGACAGCCTGGCAGGCAGACACACGCTGGCCTGTGCCTTGGGAAGTCCCAGCCTTTGCTCCCAGCAGAGAGAAGTAACATCTATTGGCTACTTTGCATGGAGCTGAAGCATGCTCTCCCAAGGCTTCACAGTGATCTCTTTTGTAGATTTTGCAGATTTCATTCATTCTTCCAGAAGCAGCTGATGAAGCCAGGTACCATGGGAGCTTGCAGAGAATCGTAAGTCCTGTTCAAATAAGCTGGTGGAACTCAACATCAAGTTGGTAGAGACCAACACCCATAAGACAACAAGAAGACAACATAAAGGTAGGTAAGGCAACTGTTTAAAGAATGGGGAGACACCTGAAGCAGACCCCATTGGCACTCCCCCAAATCCTCCAGGAATCCCCGAGTTCCCCTGCAGCCATGGTAGATGGTTCACATACTGACAGCTTCCCACCTCAACTATCTGCCTCTCTCTGCTCCTCTGTCTCAGGGCTCCCTGCAGAATCAGGGACAGGGCAGGTGACGTAATTTGTGGGGTGCAGGGCAAAATGAAAATTCAGGTCCCCTTGTTCAAAAAGCAGGGCACAAGCTTTTCCCTCTCTTCCAGGAACGCTCTCTCTTGACCTGTCATGATGATTTTGATTTGCTTTGTAACGCCGAACTACCTCTGGCAGGGAGTTATTCACAAGACAAGTGCAGACCCTCATTGGAGCCGTACCCCCCAACTTGGCGCACACCCAGCCCTCTCTGTGCCTGCCGCTAGGCTCCTGCTAGGGGGTGGCGGAGCAGGCGGATGAGAACCCATCCCAGGGAGACTGGAAGGCTCCAAGCCCCCAGAGAATGCTCCTTTGTCCCACTAGGCTTCACTTCCAAAACACTATTTCAAGGATAAAATGATTAAGAATTGCGAGGTGGCGACTACAGGGCATTAACCCCCAAGCCCAGGGCTCCCTTCTGCCCTGGTCATAAACCCTGGCCAGGGGAGCTTGCTCAGTCAGGTGCATGTAGGCTCACCCCTAAAGTGTGAGGAAATTAATGGCCCTGGGGGCAACCCGCAACCAGTGCGGGCAGGAGTCAGTGGATGGATGCCGACCTGTCCTCCAGTGCAACAAGTCTGAGGCATATTCTACACGTTCTACTCCGAGGATCCCAGTGGGATTGAGCGCAGCTGCCCGCAGCAGCTTTTATTGGCTTTTCTCCCTTCCTAGTGCCACTTGCGTACCCGCTCATCAGTGCTTCCCACGACCTGTGCCCAGTGCCCTTATTTTCATGTCTTCTTTAGTTCGGGAGTGACCCCAGACTAAGCTCCTTGACAGTTTGGGGCAGGTGTATTGGTTCCCAGGGTTGCCATAGCAAAGTACCACAAATTGGGTGGCTTCAAACAACAGAAACTGATTTTCTCGCAGTTCTGAAGGCTGGAAGTTTGAAATCAAGTTGTTGGCAGGGCTATGCTCCCTGCAAAGCCTTGAGGGCAGGTCCTTCTTTGCATCTTCCAGCTTCCAGTAGCCCCAAGCGTTTCTTGGCTCATAGACACATGGCTTCCATCTCTGCTTTCATCATCAGGAGAAGACAGTTGTCTTCTCCCTGTGTGTATGTCTGTGTCTATTCTTTAAGGACACCAGTCATATGGATCAAGGGTCCACCTTACTCCAGTATGATCCTACTCCAGTGTGATGTCATCTTAACTAATTACATTAACAACAACCTTATTTCCAAAGAAGGTTACATTCTTAGGTACTGGGGTAAAGACTTCAACATATCTTTGGGCGGGGGACGCAATTGAACCCATCCCATAGCAGGGAGTCATTAGAAAAGTCTTCATGAAACAGGAGAACTTGACCTATGTCTCTGGGCGATACTTCTCAAACTACCACCCTACAGCTGAATCTCCAAGGAATTGTGTTCAAACGCAAATTCTGATTTGGTGGGTCTGGGTGGGGTCTGCATTTCTGTCATTCAGAGGGCAGTAGGAGGTGGGGCAGGAAAGCAAACCAGCTCAGACCTACTCAGAGCTCAGACCGATCTACCAATTTAAGAAGGGATTTGCTCCAACTTTCCAGAGTTAACTAGACTTTAGCAGGCTAAGTAACTCAAAGGACACTAGGGGTCCTAACCCAGCTCTGTTGCAAGGAGATTTCAGACATGTCTAGTGTGTGCCCATTCAGGTTCAAGAATTCTACTTTACTAGGTGTATTAGTCAGCTATTTCTGTAATAATGCCACATAACAAATCATCCCAAAACTCAGTAGTTTACCAAACAAACATTTCTTTTTCTTGCTCAGGGGTCTACAGGGATGGTTCTGCTTTAGGCTCTTGGATGCATTCGGGGTGGCTCCACACACCTTCTCACTCTCCTTAGACCAGTGGCTACCTGGGACATATAGGTAGCAGAAGTGCAAAGGGTCTAAACAGAAACACAAGATGTTTCTTATGGCCTAGGCTCAGAACTGGCACTCTGTCACTCCTGCTATGTTCCATTAAACAAGCAAGTCACACCACCAAACCCAAAGTCACCAGATGGGGAAATACATTCTGCCTAATCTCATAGAAGGTACTGAAAGTCACGTGACAGCCTGCTAGTTTAAAAGGTGATTGCCTCAAGTCTCCTGACCCCTCTCATGGTATCTTGCTCAGTGAGTAGCATGTCAAATGCATACTTTTTATCGATGACTTCTATCTTTACTATTTTTGTCACTAAATTTTGAATTAACAAAACATGGACTACAATACATATGCTTTGTTCTTGGAATGCAGTGTTAAGTGCAAAGTGCATATTACCTATGAAGCAGCTCAAGAGCCACCCTGGAGAGTAATTAATGAAGAGAAAAGTCCTCATTAGGTTGTTAGAGTAACTGATGATAACTATTGAGATTATTTTGTCCATTTTAATAGGATTTTGATATTGTTTTAGCCTAAGGTGGTATAGTTTAGGGACTCAAGAATGCACACGTTTTTTTTTCCTTTGGCATTTATGATTTTCGGTCAATGAGAAGTAACTCTAAGAGAGGTTTTCCAGGAACAGAATTCTTTCATAAGACAGACGAAGGCAGTACTGGGGCCCAAGGAGCTGGGAGCGGGGAGTGGGGAGATGTCTGTGTCCCGAACACAGACAACCCAGCGAGAGCAAGACAGGGGAGAGTTCTCATAGGGACCTAATTCTCCCTCCTTCCTATCCTGGGGTTGAGGGAGGATGTCTCCTCTCTCCGGGCCCTGTTGCTTTTCCCCACCCCTCCCCTCACTTTCCTACCTGCCCCCTCAGATCATCCACATTGGAACTACCCTCCCCACCACTCCCCGCTTCAGCAGTGTCTCCCAAGCCCAAGTGTATGCCGGGGCCTGGGCTGAGCATCCGAGCTACTGAGACAGTTTGGACAGACTAAAGCAAGGAGTCACCGAGGGGCTCAATAACTAACATAGGCTAAAGGCTGTTAAAGATTAAAGTTAAAGGCTTTGAGTTAAATACAAATGGATTCCATTCCTGGCTCCACCATTTACTAGCTGGGGACCTAGGGCAATTTAGTTAACTCTTTGGACCTCAGTTTCTTCATCTGTAAAGTAGGAACAATAACACGGTGCACACACAAAAAGTTGCTGTTAATATCCAACATGACATGCTTTGAAGGTCAGCCCTGCCTCTGGCACTTGACGTTCACTCAATCGATGGAGGCTGGTGTGGATCCGCAATCCCTTATCCAAACCACGGGGATGAAGAGGTTTCACAATTCTGAGTATTTCAGATTTTAGGAAGGTCCCATGGCATATTTACCACATATTACATGAAACCCCAGCAGTGTCTGGGGCAGCACCTCACAATCAAACACATCGACACTTTTGCAGCAAAATGCATGAATAGTCATATTCATGGGGGTTAAACAAGGGTTTAACAAGGGGTTAAACAAGGCTTTAAATAGCCTTACATCAGTTCGGGCCAGGTTTTGCCATTGAATGAATGTTTTTGCAGCTTTTGGGGGGTTTTGTACTGCAGGCAAGTGGCTGCAGTGGTAGGCTGCAGGCATTCTGGCTGTGAGTGAGGGGACGGAAGCCCCTGGGGCAGGATGAGGCGTGGAAGGGGAAGATGTTGAGCAGAAGGCCTCAGAACGGAGGCGAGCGGGAAACTGGACACCAGGCAGGGGGTGGTGGCAAAGGAAGACAGACTGTTCCTGCATTTCTAGTAGCATCATTTCGCTCCCCAGAGGCCTGGAAAATATTCATTCCCAGACCCCCTCTATCAGTCACTGAATAGCTGAATAAATGGATGCAAGGCAATGAATAAATAAACAAACAGAACCTTAAGAGAGGCAGACAAGCCGGTTACCCCTTTACACAGGGCATTCAAGAAGGTGCGCTGGAGGGCCACCGGGGACACCCAGTGGGAGGTGCCGGTCAAGGTGAGCATTCACCAGGCCACCAGCCGGGGGGCAGGAGGGACAGAGATGGGCTGACCGCTCACCAAAGGAAATTGGCCTGGGGGACCCATTTGGCCCTTTAGCCCACGAGTTTTACAAGCCCCAGGAACCAAATAATTCTATTGTTCTGGTTTCGTTCCGGGTTCCTGACAGCAGCCTCTGGTAGATCATTAATAGTGACACTGTGTGTGTGTGTGTGTGTGTGTGCGTGTGTGCATGTGTTGCACCCATGTAACAAGAGACACACGGAGAAAAGAAAGCAATTGTTTTCTCCGAGCCCAAAGGGAGCTGAGCTGGGGGAGAGAGAGGCGCATGTCCTCCTCCCCGTGTCTTTTCTTATTTTGCATTTCTCATTACATCCTCATGTCACGGGGCTGCTGGCTGATTTATAATTTATTGGTTTAGTGTCTCACGGCAGGGAAAGGATGCTACGCTATATTTTTCAGGGACACTCAATTCAACTTTGGTGAAGCAGCCAGGGCCACAGCTGCAAGGGGCACAGGAGAAAGACGTGTGGAGGATGTGTGTAGCCAGAGAGCCCGAGGCCGCCCGGTCCGGCCCGGCTAAATGCCGTCCACCATCAGACACGCTGGCCTGCGTGGGGCTTTTGTTTAAGTGACGGAGATTCTCTAATCGGATTCGGGAAATCCAGTCACGATCAGGCAGCTACAGTTCGGCACTGGGCTCTGAGGACCTGGTGTAGTCCGGCTTTTGGGGGGGGGGTTCCCGCGGCGGCCCCTAAGACTGGGATTCATGCATAAGTGATTTTATTAAGAAGTTCTACCAGGAAAAATCAGCAGGAAAGTGGATTTGTTTGCTAGGGCTGCTCTACCGAAGTACCACACACTGGGTGGCTTAAACATCAGAAATGTATTGTCTCACAGCTCTGGAGGCTAGAAGTCCAAGATCAAGGTGTTGGCAGAGTTGGTTCCTTCTGAGTGCTATGAGGGGAATCTGTTCCCTGCCTCTCCCCTAGCTTCTGGTGGTCTCCTGGCAATCTTTGGGGTTCCTTGGCTCATAGAAGCCTCGCCTCCATCTCTGTGTTTGTGTTCATGTGCTGTTCTCCCTGAGTGTGTGTCTGTGTCCAAATTTCCCTTTTTTATATGGACACCAGTCATATTGGATTAGGGGCCACCCACATGACATCATTTAAACTTGATTGCCCCTTTAAAAACGCTGCTTCCAAATAAGGTCATGTTGTGAGGCGCTAGGGGTTAAGACTTCATTAAATGAATGGGTTGTGGTGGGGAGGACACAATTCCGTCCCTAAAAGGAAGGGAGGAAGCGATACAAGGAAGGGAAGTGACACATTGCAAGGGGGCAATGTCAAACAAAGTCATACAAAGGGGAATTGAGGCTCAATTTCCGAAGGGATTCCTAGAGACAGGGGAGGTAGGTCACCTTCAGAGGTGTCCTGACTGGGGAACAAGGGCACTGGAGTATCTGGTTAAAGGAAGCCCCCAGAGGGACTTCAATTCCCAGGCACTGCTAGCCCTCCTGGAACACAGGTACCAAGGATGCTCGCTGTTGGGAACAAAAGCAACTAGCAGGTGGCGTGCATGAACGTGGGAGGAGGCCCTCAAGGGGGTGCAAGGAACACTGACAGCATTTGCTGTGAGCCCCCAAGTTCCATTTCTAGCCAGAGGTGACTGCCGCTGATAAGTTATCTACTGCAGGTGGCAGACACATGCCCCTACCAGGACCTGGAGGGAAGACAAAAACAGGGAGGTGAGAACGTGAATTCCCAGAAAAGCCTAGATTGATATTGACATTGAAAAGCCAGTTGTTATTTCGGCTAGGTTTTTGTGAGTGGTAGATTTCAACCGCAGGGTGAGGATGGGGTCGGGGAGGATGGAGGATGTGCAGACAGATAAGAGAACTGGCCATTCCTGTGTGCAACGGGAAAAGGAAATACACTTTGGGAAAAGTGGTAATGATCGACTCTTGGGGTTAGAATCACAGTCTTTGATTGAATAACGTGGCAGGGTTTTGATTCAATAGTAATCCGATTTGGGTGGCACACCAATAATAAATTCTCCAGCAAACTGAAAAATTCTGTAGGGTAATGGAAAGCATTCGAACCCCATGGTTTCCATTGAATTAAATATGAAAATGTATCATACAATCGATATTGCAATATTTGATTCAATCAGCATTTCGGGATGGGAACCGTTTTCTCCCATTTGTTTTTATGCTGTCGCAAAATATTTCAATTTGCTTCAGAATTTATTATTGACAAATCACCCTAACAGCCGTTGGGGGTTGAGGTGGGAGCTTGTAACAGAGGATTGGCAGCTGCGAGATGCTGGGCCCAGGGGCTGGAGAATGCTCCAGTGAAATCCCAGAAAGGGACTGATTATGCACAGCAAGGAGGGAGATGAGGACATTTGTCACTGGGAGAGAGGAGATGAGACAGGTGTCTTTCCTCTGGATGGGGCTAGTCTCAAATGCATGTCTCGGCGGCAAGGGCCTGCCCTGGGCAAACTTATGAGGCAGGCAAAAGCGGTACCACTGTCTCCTCTGCTCTCCGTGACACAGGCCCCTACGAGGAAAGAGCTTTCATCTGGACTTCAAGCACGCTGTCTCTATAACCTGCAGTAGGTGGCCTGGTGTCATCTTATAAACACCAGCGTGGAGTCTTAGAAACTTGGATCTGAGTCTGGGCTCTTCTACTAACTAGCTGTGTGGCCCTGGGTAAGTGGTTTAACTGCTCTGTGCCTCTGTTTCCTTCTTTGTGGAATGCTGGTAAATCCTTACCTTCCTCATAGAGCTGTTGCAATTACTAAATGAATGCATATTAAATTAATATGTGTTCCATGCTCGGTATGTCATAAGCAACCAGTAAATGGAAACTATTATTATTACTGTTATTATTATTATCAGTTATCTATTGCTGCCTAGTGTAGTTAATTCATACTCTAAAACTTAGTGGCTTAAAACAATAATGATTCTATTGGTCACTTCTTCTGGTCTGAGCTGGGCTCCCCAGATCTTACCTAGGCTTACATGGGTGTTTGTGGTCAGTTAGAGGCTCAGCTGGGGGCTGGCTAGTCCTGAGTGGCCTCGCTTACATGTCTGGAGGTTGGCTGGCTGTTGGCACTAGTGGTGACAGAACCATGTGCCACTCAGCCCCCAGTAGACTAGTTGAAGCTATGACACGGCTGCTGAAGTCCAAGAGTAGCAAGAAAGCAAGTCCCAAAGTGCATCACCCAAGTCTTGGCATGCGTCCCATTCACTAATGTCCCCAGTTGGTCAGAGCAAGACATGGGAACAGCTCAGCTTCACCTCGTGCCACACAAATCCCCATTGAAAAAACATAGATTCAAGGAGGGGAAGAATCTGTGGCCACTTTTTCAAATGACAATAATCATTATCATCATCATCATCATCATTTCTCTAAAAGTGCCTATCATACCCCACCTCATGTAGAGCTATAGACATGAAACACCTCTCACATTAGCCTAGTGCTCCTTGAGGACAGGGTATCTTTGCATCTTTTGTACCCAGCAAGGTAGTAGGTGCTGGAAAAATCCTTTCTGAATGAATTATATAATTATATAATTGTATTAAAAGGAATACTTGTAGAAATGCATTCATACTAAAGAGTTAAGTCATCAAATACAAGAGTATTTGCATTTTTAAGCTAATGGCAGGAAAGGGGTATGGCTTAACACCAATAGAAGCTCTGGGTAGAATTTTAGGAATCACTGATGGGTGGTTATTTAAAAAAAAAAACAAACTCTCACCCATATTCCTCAAATAGCACCATTAGACAACTTTTACCACACTCACTACGGGCAGTCTGTAATCTGCCAACCAATGTTTATTGAGAACCTACTATGTGTGAGTAACTATTTTGAACACTAAGGGTACAGCGGTGAGCAAGACAGATAAAGTCTCTACTCTCATCCTAATGTCTAATCCAAAGAGATCAAAGTCAGAACAAGCAGGAGGCAGGGGCTGTCCCAGAGGAGAGGTTGCAATGCGTTCAAAGTCCTTAGCATTGGGTTAGGTGGTGTGAAATCTGTTCCATCTCAGTAGCTACTCACAACCCCCAGCTCTTCTTCCAGGTACCGGGGCAGCTGCAACCCAGATATGCAAAGCAGACACGTGTACCATGCCCAGGACTTCCTAAGCATACACACCAGTCACTGCTCTAATCATTTACACGTACTAGCTCCTCTAATCTTCTCAATAATACCATGACTGTATCAGTGGACATTTGCTGCATAACAGATAATCAGAAAACCTTAGTGGCATATAACACTCCACATTTATTTCTCAGCTATCTGCAGGCTTCAGCTGATCTGGGCTGGGCTGGGCTGGGCAGCTCTGCTGATCTTGCCTGGATTTGCTCATGCACCCAGGGGTCAGCAGGGGCAAGCTGATCTAGACTGGGCGCAGCTGGGGCAACTTGGCTCTGTTCCACATGTCTCATGATCCAGCAAGCATGTCCTTATGGCAGTGGCAGAGCCACAAGAGAGCAATCCCCACTGCACAAGTCCACTTCGAGTGTTTTGTTTATGTCACATTTGCTCACATCCCATTGGCCACAGCAAGTCACATGGCTGACTGCTAAATCGAGAGGTGAGCAGATGACTCTGCCTGCTATAGGAAGGTAACTTTTCAAAGTTACAAGGCAAAAGGCATAGATTCAGGGAGGGCTGAAGAATTGAGACCGATAATATAATCTGCCACAAAGAAGTCAGTACTTCATTAAACCCATTTTACAAATCAGAAAGCTGAGCACAGGGATGGTTAATGGGTGCAAAAATATAGTTAGATAAAATGAACAAGATCTAATATTTGATAGCAAACAGAGTCAACAAATATAGTCAACAATAAGTTATCGTATATTTTAAAATAACCAAAAGAGTGGAATTGGAATGTTTCTAACACAAAGGAATGATAAATGCTTGAGACGGTGAATACCCCAATTACCCTGATTTGATTACTGCACGATGTATGCCTGTATCAAACGTCACGTGTTCCCCATAAACATATACAACTCTCATGTACCCATAATAATTAAAAAATTTTTTTAAAAAGGCCGGGCGCAGTGGCTCATGCCTGTAATCCTAGTACTCTGGGAGGCCAAGGTGGGAGGATCCCTTGAGGTCAGAAGTTCCAGACCAGCCTGAGCAAGAGCGAGATCCCATCTCTACTAAAAATAAAAAGAAATTAGCTGGACAACTAAAAACACAAAAAATTAGCTGGACATGGTGGTACTTGCCTGTAGTCCCAGCTACTCAGGAGGCTGAGGCAGAAGGATCCCTTGAGCCCAGGAGTTTGAGGTTGCTGCGAGCTAGGCTAACGCCACAGCACTGTAGCCCAGGCAACAGAGTGAGACTCTGTCTCAAAAAAAATAATAAATAAATAAATAAAAAGAAAGCTGAGCACAGAAAGTTTAAGTTACTTGCCCAAGGTCGCATAGTTAGTAACTGGTGCATCTAGAACTGCTCTTACCAACCCCTCTTTACCATTTCGCATCTTAGCTCTGGCTTAATCCAAAGATAAATCTAAGAGTATGGGATATATGGACTGTGTCTCCTTCAGGAAATCCTCTATAAATTTCTTTTTCTTCCAGCCTTTGGCAGGCATTAAGCCACAGCACATTCAAGGTTAGACTCCTAGTCAAATACCCAGAGCTTGCGAATTAAGTGTTACCATTTGGACGTGGAACCACATACTTTAACAATTAGCCTTGCTGGGTTTGGACATTTAGAGAAGCTCTCTCCCTGCTTTTGGGGTGGAGGGTTCTGGGGAAGGGTTTTAAGGCAGCGCCATCAGCCAAGCCAGAGTTTTACTCAGAAAATTGTTTTGGTCTTTTTAGTGTAGAAGAGGAAAGGCAATCCCAGTGTTTCCTATCATGGAGTAGTATATCTTATCATCTTTCCTTGGGTCACAGACCCTTTGAAAATTGGTGAAAGTTAAGGACTCTCCATTCAGAAAAATGTACAAGCCCCAGAATTCTGCACATAACAATGAAAGTGCTGAGAAACCCATGCATGTTCAAGTCCAGCATCTGTGATAGAGTTGTGCTGTAATAATTTTAGGCTGGACAATTTGTAAAGCAGATGTCCGTTTCAGCCCTGCAAATTTCAGTAAAAAGCTCATAGGCTGTTTAACTTTGAACCATGAAACTTCCTGGCATAACTTTCAAGAGCAACTTGTAGCAAAATATGCCCCTGGTTAGATTCCTAGTGAACGGGGTGCGGGAGTCCTCCTTGAAGAATAAGTCTCTGTCCCTCTATTCAGGCTTCATCCCAGCTACTCCAAGCAACGATATACCCAGAAGCCTCCAACTCATATTCCCTCTGTCCCACAGCCAGCCAGAGGGTACCAGCCATGGTGAAGTCCATTTCCCAAGGAGCCACAGATTCAGAATGATTCCTTTGTGGCCTAAGTCCAGTGAGAGGCAGTAGGGTGTAATAGTTAAGGGCATGGATTCTAGGACCAAGAGCATAGAAATTATCAAATCAATCTTCTCTCTCTCACTCTTTCTCACTCTCTCTCTCTTTCTTTCTTTCTCCCTCTTCCCAATCCCCTCTTCACTCTTTCTCAGCTCTGCTTGTCCCTACTTCTGTTTCCATGTTGGCCCCACCCTCCCTTGCCACAGAAAGGTTCTTTGCACAGGGGGCAATGATGGCAGCTGGCAGCCCAGGCATCCACCTTTCAATTTGCTATCTATCAGAAAAGACAATGCCTCTATCGATCTCCGCCAGCATTCATCTTTCAACTCTCATGAAGGGCTCCTGATTGGTTCTGCTTGGATCATGTGATGCCCATGAAGCAATCATGTCGGGCCAGAGGAGATGATTGGCCAGGGCTGGGTCACATGTCCATCTCCCCCAGATCACAGACGATGGTGGAGGAGGGGTCCTGCAATTGGAAGACTGGTGCAGGCAGACAGCCACTGAAATTATCGAGTGCCATTATGAGAAATAGCCCTGTAAAGCTCATTGTCGGGCTGATCGTTGGGACGAGATGTTGTGGGGACACTGCTTATCATACTGTAATGTTTCTCAAACACTAGCATGCTTCAGAATCATGAGGGAGCTGTCTAAACCCAGATGGCTAGGACCCATCCTCAGAATACAAGTGCAAAAGTGTGTATTCGTACCAAGTTCCCAGGTGATGATGATGATGCTAGTTCAGGAAACACTTTAAGAACCACTGTCAAAGTGCCTAGTGCCCTCTATAAAAAGACTCGCAAAGAATGTTCTATCTGATCTCAGTTTTATGCCTTGACCAGTGTTGCTTCTGACCAATTGGTTTCTTTTGATTTGTGTAGACACTGTGAATCTCATAAATCGTATCTCCCTCTTTGTGCTGGCTGCTGGGAAGGTCAGAGCTAAACCTGTGACCCAGTTTTATCGTGTCTATGGAGCGACAGAGCCTCAAGTTCATCACTAACCTTAACCCAAACCTTCGTTTTTAACTTTCCTGCTTCTGTTTTCCCTTCAGTCTAAAAAATGATGTGGCTGAAAGGGACAGAGACCAATTTGAACTCTGTTAAGCAAAAAAAGAGAGGTTTATGGTAAGGATACTGGAGAGTCCCGTAAGAGGAATGTGGTCAAGCCCAGTAACAGCTGGGGTGAGAGGCCCCTCGATCCCCCCAGCCTCTCATCTTGGCTTCTCTCTCACTTCCTCTTCATTGCCCTCTCTCATGAGAGCCCAGCTTTCTCCACAGGGGGCAAAACATGGCTGCCAGTAGCCCTTAAGCTTTACCTCTCAAAGCCTCTGTTACCTAACCTAATGCTTGCTCCTATCCCAGGTTAACACTGCCAAGGAACCGCTGTGATTGGCCCAGAGCAGGGCAGGTGCCTTAGCCTCAGGCCAATCAGCTGTGGCGGGGGTTGGGGAGGCATGTTATACAAAATGGCTGCCCCTGCAGTAGGCATTGGTTTGGGTTGGGGAGACTGTAGTTCTCATAAAGGGATGCTGGGAAGACAATCCCACAGATGCCCACCTCACTCTTTATTTTAATCCATTTTATTTCATCCTGGTGTATTATATATATTAATGTTAGCCACCTGAAATAATTCCAAGCAACACAACCTAAGGAATAGACAGAAAGGCAAGCAGGAACATATCAGGTGGATATTGTATTTAGAGTTCTCCAGAAAAACAGACCAATAAGAGACAGATAATTTTTATACACACACACACACACATACACACATATACAGAGAGAGAGAGAGATTATAAGAGAGATTTTATTTTAAGGAACTGATTTACCAATTATGGAGGGTGGCAAGTCCAATCTGCAGAGTGGGCCAGCGAGCTGGAGACCCAGAGAGAGCCAGTGTTCCAATTTGAAGGCTGTCAGACAGGGAGACACAACACTGCAGATGGAGTCTGAAGGCAGTCTGCTGTAGAATTTCCTCATGCTCATGGAGGCTGGTCTTTTTGTTCTATTCAGGCCTTCAACTATTTGGATGAGGTCCACCCCACTTTAGGGAGAGCAATCTGCTTTCCTCAGTCTACTGATTCAAATGTTAATCTCATCTAAAAACATCCTCACAGAAACACCTAAATAATACTTGACCAAATATCTGGGTACCCCATGACCTAGTCAAGTTAACACATAAAACTAATCATCACAGATATATTTTTAAATTAGCATAAATTACATTTTATCTTATTTCTGAATCTCCAGCACCTAGCTTGGTGTCTGTCATATGGTAAGAGCTCAGTAAATGTTGGAAGAATGAATGAATGAATGATTGACGATATTTTTGGTGCCCGGGGAGGAGGGTGAGGGCTTTGCCATTTAAAGGAACCCTAAGGTTAGGCCCTCTATAATGGAATGTGGGGGATTATACCCTAATTCACTCAATTGGTAGTTTCTGACTTTAATTTATTGGGTCTCCTTAATGTCCTCAGTAGAGAGGTTTGGTGGTTTTAAGTTTCTTTCCTGCTCAAATGACTAAGGTTACAATGGTGACACATAGTTCTGTGACAGAGACAAGAATTTAGCCCTTTACTCAGCTTTAGGCCCCTGAATTCCCAGCTCACTGGGATTCCGTCCAGGTGGTCTAAAAAGGAAAATGGACCAAATCTCCCACGCAGGAGCCCAAGAGGCTGACTGCACCATTCGTGGCTGGAGCTGCCAGGTGGCATCTTGTCCACCCTGTAGGATGTCCCAGCAGAGTCAGCAAACCACAGGTGAAAACTTTCCACTCCCGGGTCTGCCCTTGCATTTGGCCAGGGCAGGAGGGGAGGGGAACATATTTCTAGAGATGGGTTGCCAAATGATGAGTTGCTCCCTAATTGAAAGCTTCGTGTGGAAAAAGTCCCCGGCAAGTCACATTTGAAGGTGGCTCCAACACCACAACTGTGATAGAAGGATCTCTGTGCAGAGATCCTTTGTTCAGATCCTAAACCAAAATATTCAAAATGTGGAAAGATTCTATGTTGAAGTTCAAGAGGGCTATCAGGAAGTCAGCAATTCTCTGATTTACTGCCCTGAGCCTTAGTTGGCTCATCTATTAAATGGAGATGATGAGCACAGCCTAGTATTACAGCAATCATTCAATAATATCATTAATTTGTTTTTCAGCCTGCATTTATCAAGCACCCACTGAATGTCGAGCATTGTTACACAGTCATGGCCCCTGCTCTTGTGGACATTTAAAGAAAATGAGCTGGGCATCACTGAGTTGCACCTGAAGCAGGAGGTCAAGGCAGTGGCCACCACCATGACATGCAGGGTAGCAAGGATTCCCAGGAGATCTGAGACCTGCAGTCATGGGCTGGAGTTCAGAGGCACATTTGTCACCCTTGTGTCTGTATCCGCTCTGCTGGATACAGTTGTGCAGCCAACATGGCATCATTTTGGAAAGAAATGGTGAATTCTTCAAGAGAGAGTAAGTTAAATACAATGACTACAGTCATTCACCTAGACGACTTGATGACCCCAGGCTTTTTATGAGGGGCACAGAAGTGGAAGCTGACACAGCCCAACAAGCACAGCGGGCATAACCAGATCAAAATCAATTAGGCAAAAAAAATCAAACTCTAAAAGAGTTTTTTTAGAAAAGACATTTGAAGTTACAGAAGAACATAAAGAACACTTGTCATGGGTGTGCGTGCAAATGCACCAACAGCAGAGCCAGGCACACAGTCAGTGTTCAATAAGTGTGCATTTCTACGTATTCATTTGAGGGGAGCAGGATGGCAGTAATGTGGAAAACTTGACTTCTGAGTCCAACTGTTCTGGATTCCAACCCTAGATTTTCAATTTACCAGCTCTATAACATACCTTCATCGGTACATCCAATAACTATTTACTGAGCACCTACTATGTGCCAGACACCCACGTAGCCCCAGGGATATAACTGTGGGAAAAAATAGACAAAAGTCCCATATCTCATAGAGTTACATCTAGCAGGGAGAGACAGATGATAAACAAGTAAAATATATACGTCAGAAGCTGATAAGCGTCACGGAGAAAAATAAAGCCAAGCAAAGAGATAGGAACTGGGGGAAAGAATTGCTACTGGACATATGACTTAACCTTTCTAGCCTCAACTTTCTCATCTATGAAATAGGTCTCTATCCCACCAGACAATGTAGATAAAGTGACTAATGGCACCTGGGCCCTAAAAGGGACTCAGTGCATGTGCTCCCTCATTCTTCCTTAACCTGCTGAGGCTAACGAAATTCACTTGGGCAATACTCAGAAGAAACATCTTCTTTGGGGCATTTCAGAATATTGCTGGTCTTTTTGGTCTGTATCTATACTGAGGGTATAATCTTGACATTAGGAGATTTCAGGCATTTGTTGTCATCTATAGACAGGTACCCTAGGTTATGGGAAATGCACAGACTTAGGAACCAGGAAGACAGGGATTCAAATCCTGCCTCTATCAGTTGTCAGATCCTGAGCTTCGGTTTCATTGTTGTTAAACTATTTAACAGAAATGATAGTACCAACCATCGGGGTTGGGAACAGGGTGAATTAAATGGCACGCAGCACAGCGCTGGGCACGTTCCCTGAGTGGAGTGGGTACTGTGCCAATGACAGTTCCTTCTCTTTTCCTGTGGGCACCAGAGAAATGGACTGTCATCTCCGCTGGCCAGCTGGTGACAGCATCAGCGCCTACATCAGCACGTGGCACCTGTTTGCTCCCCACCTGGCATCAGTGAGGTGCTGCCGGGCAGCAGTCTTCACCCCGGGAGATTTGGGATAAACAGACTTTAAGGCAGCAGTGCTGACAGGTGAAAAGAACTAGGGGGGGATGGTGAGGCACCCAGAAACTGGGAACAACTGGCAGCCATTACCACTCCTAGGGGCAAGGGTGGGAATAGTGCTAATATGGGAGCCCGGGGAGAGGTAGGAGCTTGGCGGAGGCCTCCAGGGGAGCTGCACTGAGGGGGAGATGCCGCCTCCCTCACAGCAGGAAGGAGACCAGGAGAGATCAAAGAAGAAACACCCCTGCCCTCTCTCTCCTCCCACCTCCAAGGTGTTGCTCCCATCAGCAGAACCCAACTGAGAGCATAGTTGGTGAGGAAGCCCAGAGGGGCAGTCCACAGAGCTCGGTCTCAGGGACACAGAACGTGGTAGAAAATAGTTGAGACCGGATCTTGGGGGGCAAACAGAGGACAATCAGCACACGCCTGTACCATGATGTTTGCCCTGCAGATGCTTCTGTACATCGGCTGTTCCTTTATGGCAGCGGTTCTCACACTTGCGGGTGCCCCAGAACCCCTTGGAAGACTTGTCAAACACAGACGGCCGGGCCCCAGCCCCAGAGGGGCTGATTCCATAGGTCTGGGGTGGGGCCTCAGAATCTGCATTTCTAACAAGCCCCCCAGGCGATGCTGATGCTGCCAGTCTAAGGACCACATTATTTATTCATTCATTCACTCATTCATTCATTTTAGAGACAGGGCCTCCCTATGCTGCCCAGGCTGGCCTCGAACTCCTGGGTTCAAGCAACCCTCCTGCCTCAGCCTCCCAAGTAGCTGGGACTACAGTCGTGCGCCACTGCACCCGGCTAGGGACCACATTTTGAGAACCACTACTTTATAATATCAGATCCCTGGCAAGCAGCTTCCCTTCCTCCTCACTCAGCATTTAACCAAGTCCGGTCTGGCCCTAGGGCAGCTCTACTGTCAGCAGGACCGCGGGCAGCTCAGAGCTCTCCAGGGCAGCCATCTGCAGCTCCCCTCACCTACAGCCACATGGCCACCAACCCTGCCAGCCGCACTGCCCTCACCTTGTCTCCATCCCTTGCCTTCCCTCGCCCTGTCCTTCCTCTCTCCAGGCCTCATCCTCTGCCTGATCCTTGTCAAAGCTCCCCAGCTTGCCCGCCTGATTGCTTCGCTGTTGACACCGCATGCACGCGCACACACAGGCACGTGCGCAAACACACACGCTCCTATTAGCTGCACCTGGATGCCTGGCCCGTTGCCTAGGGGAAGACGAGTTGACCACTCCTTGGGGCCCCTGCGACATCCTGTGCTCAGGCCAGGTCACAATTCCTGGTCATGCGATATTGCCTCTCTGCAGGGAGCTCTGCCACTAGCGGCTTTCCCTGGCATCTTTGTTTGAGGGGAAATGAACACAGAGCGCTGCTGGGTCATTACCATGTTCGGGCCCACTGTGCTGCCTCCCCAGTCTCCTCATGGGCTGAGCCCCTCCAGAGAGCTGCTCTCCTCTTCCCCTTCTTGTCCTCACCTGGCTCTTCCTGCAACCAGTCCCTTTCCTCAGCTTCCTGCTTCTAGGATGGCATTCCAACAGCAGCTGCTAGGAGCCCCAGGGTGTGTCAGTGGTGGAAAAGGCCTCCTGTGGGCACATGTTGTTTGGGTCCCTTCTTTGGGGGTTCCCCACCCACTTTCATGCAGGTCTAGTCTGGCTCTTGCTTCCGTCATCCTATGCCTTCTCCCCAACCTCAGCCACAGGGCAAAAAGGGACCAAGTCCTGACTAATCAGCACAGTCCATTCCCCTGGACACAGGGCTTGGTCCAGAGCTGGGCCCGAGTGCCAAGGAGGGGCAGTCAGACTGATTTCCTAGACCAAGTGTGCAGACACGGGAGCAGCAGTGCGCTGGAGCACCCCCTTCCCCTGGCTCATGAGAGCTAAGTACGTGCAGCTCTTGGGTAGCCTAAAATTGACCACCGTGGGAATATTTGTGCAGTGGGGAGATTGGCAAATGCTACATCCTGGGAAAGAGAAGCTCTGTTTCCAAGAGGTTGCTAAACTGGGAGGCTGTGAAGGCAGCAACTTCTTATGCTGCACAGGGAGGGCTGTGTGCAGCAACAGAGAACGAAGGCAATGCTGAGAGAAACAGAGTCAAGACGAGTGGAAGAGAAAGAGCTGTCCATATGGTGTGTGCTCCTGGATCTAGCCATGCCTGAACTCCAAATCATCCCGGTCATATGGAACAAAAATTGCCTGTTTTGCATTAGCTCATTTGCATTAGGGTTTTCCACTGCAAACAATCTACAGCACCCTGACTGAAATGGAGCTTGGGAGAAAATATCTTTCCTGTGGGGATTCTTACAATTATCGCCACAAAATGGTATGCTTCCTCCATCCACAAGGGGGTCAGTCTTCTCATTATTCCAGGGTGGAAGGAGATGGAGGCTGATGAGCCCCTGCCAAGCTAGGATGCAGGGCATCTAGGGTGTGGCCCTGGAGCATCAAACTCACACCTGCAGCGCAGCTGTGGGCATTCTAGCTCCAGGGCGTGAGAGGACAGAACAAGCGCCCTCGAGTCTCCAGGCCTCAGTTGACCTACTCAGAGAATTCCCTGCCACCACTGCCACCATCATGAAGCCCAGGTTGGACCACTTTGGTTTCCATTATTGAGCATCTCAGGATACATGTGTTTGAGATTGGCCCTCTTCCAGCTAGGAGGCCTCCAGATCCACCCACCCTGCCTGTCCTGCTGGTCCAAGCCAGGGCAGCAAGCCAGCCCTTTGGGAGAGGAGCAGTGACAGGAAGGCACAGAAGACCCCGCTATCATCTAATCCCCTGTTCTGCATAGCCAGGAGGTTATTCTAGCTCCTTTGTCCTGGAACAAGATAGTGTGTTCTGGGCAACTTGGCAGCCTTCACCCCAACAAGGCAGAGGCCGCATTTTAAACACCTTTCTCAAGGGCATCCTGTGTCACCCTGGCTTCAAAGGAGCCCAGTTGCTGCTAGAATCTTGAGAGACCCTTGATGGTTTCCAAAGTGGCTGCTTGTGTTATGTCAGCAGCACCATCCCAATCTTTTTCCTGATCGTGAATAGCTCCATCTTTTGCCACACAGAGGCTGCCTGCCACTGATCTTTTGCCCCACGGTGATTGGCCTTGAAACCCTGACGCCAGAAGGTTCCTTGGGTGTTCCTTGTAGGAGAGAGAAGGAGAAAGAGGAAAGATCGTGGCTCATCTGCAGCTGAGCCTTGGCAGGGGAAAGAGGGTGACCCACCACAGAGAGAGGGCGGCAGGCTAAGCCCCAGGAGCCTGGTAGCGGCAGGCACCACAGGTAGCCCTGGGGACAGAAAGGGGCCCTGGGCAAACAGCGAGGCCAGCAGGGAGTGGGAGACTGTCTAGCCTCTGTGTGTCCAAACCCAGAACTGAACGAATACAACCACATATACCGTACACACACACACACACACACACACATACACACTTCACATAAACACATACCACAGACACAGCATACATAAACAGGTACCATACACCACACGTGTACACCACACACATGTACTGTCCATACACAGCACACATACACATACATCACATACACACACACCACATACACACTGTACACACACATATATCACATACACACCGTACGGACACACCACACATACACACGTATACACACATACCTGTCTACAGTTCCTCGTAAAGTCCCAGTCCCTAAAGCAATCTCTGGGACTCTTCCTTGATCAGAACCCCCAGCTCCTCACTGAATGCCATTTTTCTCTCCCCACCACTGCCCCAGCCCCCCAGGAGTTGGACCATTCTTCCCACCCCTTTTCCCACCGCAGGCTTGTTTTCTTTTCCTGAGCGATTTTAGGTTTCCATCTGTCATCTTAGGTCATTAATCCCGAGACAGAAGGCCAAAGAAGCCTACCCCACATAGCCAACCCATTAACTAATTGCAAAAGGTGCCCACATCATATCATATTTATCTACTGAAGCAGCCCCATCGCCCACGCCTCTCTTTCTGAGCTGCACTGACAAAAATGACAAGCCACCTGCTACTGCCCTGGATGGCACTGCCGTGATGGATGGTCCATGTGCTGAAAGGGTGGGGGTCAGCCACGGAGATTCATGTGGCAGGCCGAGGAGGGGGCTGAGAGGTGGACAGGAGCGAGTGGCCAGCTGCCAGGGTAATTTGCTTCCCTCCCTGAGCAGGATCTGAGACTTCCTGTGTCCCCAGATACTGCTGTCCAGGCCTGGCTGCCCTAGATGACTGCCCCGGGATGGCAGGGCCTCTGAGGACAAGGACAGACGGGAAGTCCTGAAAAGCCCCCAACCCCCGCCTTCCAGCAACTGTTCTCTGCAACCTTTCAGCTGCTGGTCACTGAGTCAGCAAGTTCGAGGAGACTGGCTTTCGACTGACCACACGTGGTCTGCAGGCAAAACCTTCTTTCTGACAGGGGGTCCTTGAATGCAGGTGGTCTGTCTCCAGGAGCTTCCCCTCCCCTCCTCTGAGGGCTTAGAGGCCATGGCAGCCCTCCGCAGGGACTGCCCGATGGCCTATTTCCCAGCAGGGACTGCCGGCGAGGCTGTGTGCGAGCGTGTGCACACGTCCTGCTTCTCCGCTTCCAGGATCGGAATAAATTGCCTGATTGACAAACCTCCTCTGTAGTTCATGTGCGCCGGGGCCCATGGGTCGGCCGTGGCTACAGTTGCAGTCAGCTGACCTAATCCATTTATCTTATTTATACCGTATTCCATTTTCCATATGCAGAATTAGGGCCTCCTGGATCTGCTATGCAAATTAAATGCAATGATTTGCAAATGAGCAGAGGCCTGGCACTTTTAAAAAATTATCATTAAGAATGTTGCCGCCTTGCCACTGGGTGAGAGAAGAGAGGCTGGAAGGGAAGGAATGAAGGCATGTGATACGAAGCTCCCTTGCCTACATGGCTGGTTGGCACAGCCCTCATTCTGCCAGCCTTCGGAATCCCCACTGACTCCTGTCCCCTTATGTATTCATTCCATTAGAGCGGGGGTGATGGGCACAGGCATCGTTGGGGAGAAAGAGGGCTGGCAGGAGATGCACAGAGAGCTGAACAAGGCCAGAGGGGGTTGTCCAACTGTAGAGTGTCCCTGGCAAGGGTGGCACTGACCATGCACACGCCCCAGCCTGTGGAGTCCCATAGTTCACTGCCTTGACCAACAAAAGACAGAGGCTCACCCATGGATTTGGGGGGGTGGGGTTCAAGGGGGGTGGGGAATCAAGGTCCATGGATGGTGATTTCCTGGGGTCTTTCTTTAGGATATGCAAGCACCACCTCTAGGCTACTCCATAGGATACCCATCAAGCAAATGGCCCCAGAACAAGCCTTGCACGACCAGCTCCGAGCTTGGGTGGGAACAGCGAGCAGTACATTATAAGCTATGACCATGCAACTTTCCAGAGTCTTCTTTCTCCCTCATGCTCTCCTCAAAACCCTCTCAGGCAGACAGGTCTGTTCAAAATGACAGCAAGCTGGCCCTTTAGCTCAGTCTTTATCCATGACCCATAGCTGGAAGTCGGCTATAGGTGAGGCCACATGAGAGCGCCTGCATCCGAATCTTCCTCGGGCACTCGGAGAGATGCAATTACTGC
This sequence comes from Propithecus coquereli, assembly GCF_000956105.1. Taxonomy (NCBI): domain Eukaryota; kingdom Metazoa; phylum Chordata; class Mammalia; order Primates; family Indriidae; genus Propithecus; species Propithecus coquereli. The sequence continues at coordinate 1,440,378 of NW_012141969.1, read as the reverse complement.
GAGGTGCCAGGTATGGGTCCCACAGGGCATCCTGGAGAATGAGCCACATCTGGCGGACCACATAGTGGCCAGTGGAGGAACCCAGACTTGAGAAATGGGAGAGTGTCACCATCCACAGCTCCTCCACACCATAGTTGCACCCCTTCTACTGTCCCCTGCTTTGGTTCGTGGCAGCCTACTGTGTTGTTTTCTGGTCTGGTATCCAAGAAAGAAACCTCATTTTAGTTCAAAGTTCTGCGGATTAATTTGAAGTCAATGTCTTACTTTTTTTTTTTTTTTAATACACTGGAGAAAAGAACATGTAATCCCAGCTTTTCCAAAGGCAGAGCAGGAGACTTCAATAACAAAGTTATATTTCACTTGGCAATCAGGGACAGCTGCCCTTTTCCTTCCAAGTGTCCTTGTTCATTGTTCTGTTTCTAAGAATATCCAGAAGAGACATCTCCAGGGCTGCGGGCGCTGTTTCACCAGGAATTTCAAAAATGGCATTCAAAACATTTTGCCAATAGTTAGGCAAATGTGGGCTGGTCCCCAACGTGCAAATCATGGTGCCGGACATCAAGAATGGTATGACAAGTTGTCATGACAAATAAGACAATGTTTACAGAGGTTTTAAGAAAATTAAGTACGAGATCCTGAAGAAGATAATGCCAGATTTAACCCCAAAGTGCCTGGTTTGCATTAAGAAACAACACGGCCCCTAGACATCCCTCCAGCAGCTCTCAATGCAAACCCACGTTTCCTTTCAATCTTGTCGTAATGTGTTTCATTAAGGGCAAGCTACCACTGGTGACCAGGCGATGTTTTTAATTACTGTGTTCCGTTCACTTCTGTTCAATCCTGTTGTTATTCTTCCAGCAGATACTTACAAATATGACTTCTTTGGGGGTTCCCTGTGATCTCCACAAGGACTGCAGCTGCTAATGAGATCCAGGCAGGCCCCCAGCCAAGGGGGCCGCTGATTATCAAGCCAAGAAACATCCAGACTCAGAGACTAATGAGCTGTCAGGGAGACCAAAACAGACTAAGAATGCAGAGGGCAGCACTGGGGAGAGAAGCCACCAAGACAACCTTAAGAGGGAGATGGAGAGAGGAGATAAACTTTAGTTGAATCAGAACATTTGCGGTTGCTAACAGACAAGGCAGCTATGTCAGTGGGAGCAGAGGGAGCTGTTTATTCGCAGTTTGTGGAGATATGGCCGCAGCCCATCAGGGAAAGAATGTGTGGGCCAAGAAAGAGGAGATTTGCTCCCTGAAGGCTCTTGTTACTTAGGGAGCCAATGTCGGGAAATCAGCTCTTTCCCCTGCCATTATTCTCCCTGCTTGGGATGACGCCCTCCACCCACCCTCCACACCTCTGCAAATTTGCTCCTCCATTCCAAGGTCAATGAGAATTCCATCTCCTCCACTGGACTGCCCCAACCAACAGTGATTTTTTTTAACCAAACATTTATTCAGTTCCTCCTATGTCCCACTCATTGAGCTCAGTGCTGGGGGGATGATTCTGTCGTGGTCACTGAAAGAAGAGTTGGGAAGACCAACATGGAAAGGAATGCTCGGAGGGAGTGGGAGCCTCAGCAGCTAACTCCACTCATCGAGAAAGTAATCATGTTCTGTCCCGTGACCTGCTCTTACCGGGTCGTCTTGATCTGAGAATTTATTCTGAAATTATTTAAGACATATGCCTTGGGGCAGAGACTGGCAGATGCTCACCAAAACTGTTTCCTCTTCTTGGGCACACAGTTAAACTAGTTTCAAAGCCCCCTTTTATCCTAATGAGAGACCAGTTTTCACCAATCAAATGTGAGCAAAGAGATTAGAGAGTTAAGAGTGAGAGTGCCTTCTCCATTCTCTGTCTCTGCCTCTCTCCTTCTCTCCCTCCCTCCCTCCTGTCTGCTAGCTAGATGATACACCAGGGTGTCCTTGAAGGGATATGTTGAAGATGGCAGAACCACAATATGATAGGAGCCTGACGTGCTAGGTCAGGCTCCCTAAAAGCAGAGCTTGAGAAGGAGTCCCATCCAAGGGATTTAGTGACAGAATGTTCCCAGGGGAACCCGCAAAGGAGTGAGAGAAGCAGGACAAGGCAAGGGAGGAACATAAGCAAACAGGTAGTTGGACATAAAGTTTAGCCTTTGATCCCTAGGAGAGCTCTGGAGCACGAGTGGCTCCACTGGGTTGTATCCACCTGAGGACAACAAGTCAGGTATTTGTAGCCCTGTCCCAGTCAACCATCGCCTAGGGGCTGCCCCCAGGACTACCTATGACCTATGTTCTCAAGCATTTCTGGGTGGAGTGGCTGCCTGACAACTCAGGACAAATATCCAGATCGTGGTGCAGCTGTGAGCGATTAGCATTTACAGCAGCTGCGGGATGGGGGCCCCAGCCTGATAAAGGGGAACTGAGAAAGGATGTCATAGCCTCTACTACAATGGGTCCCCAAATGACTGCCTGGAGCAGAGCCCCACCTGCTTTTGATGGTGACGTGAACAAGAAGGAATCCTTCATGGTGTTAAGCCACTGAGCTTTTGGATTTGTTACAGCAGCTAGTGTCTGACTATGGTAATTGCACACCCAGTCTCCTAAACCAGAAATTGGCGAATTTATCCTGTAGAGGACCGATGGTAAATATTTTCAGCCTACTAAGGCCATATGGTCTCTGTTGCCACTATCGGACAGATTTGTCTTGCAGACCATAATTTGCCAAACTATAACCCTCAAGAGCAGGGAGTATGCTTTGGGGGGGATCTTTGTTTTTCACCTAAGGCCTAGGACAGAACTTTACCCTTACCACGCCACCCATTAAAACCCCGTTGACTAATTCGAAAATTAACAAATAATAGTAAGATTTGGGTTGTGGTTGTTAGTTAATTTGATTTGAACTTGAGTGACCACAGAGGGCTGCCTTTCTGGGTCTGGTGGAGATTGTTCTGGATTCTGTGTGATCTCCTTATGAGTTCCTATTGGACATAGCTGGCTGCAGTTCCCCACACATTGGGATCTCCTGTCTCAAGTCTGTCTCACAAATGAAAACAGAAGCTGGCCGGAGAGATTGGCAAGGTCCAGTTCAGCGCTGGGGCAATGCTGACAGCAGAGGGCCCGAGCATGCAGAAGTACCAGCGTCATCATGTCTGAGATTCTTGGGGTTGATTAAAATTGTATCCATCCAGTGATTAAGTCCCCTCTGGTACGATCTCATCTTAGTGCTTCCACATCTGGTTAGAATGGTAAATGGATGACTAAGGCAGTCATAGCCATAGGAGAAGGGCATGCTAACTACAGGCTCAGACCCATAGGCAATGACAGTCTGGCTCACCTGCCAGGAAAGCTGCCTAGACCAGTGGAGGTGCCAGCTGAGGGAGAGGGGAATGTAGAATGGATGGCAGGGGCAGGGGGATGGTGAATATCAGTTATGGCCACACAATCAACTACCTCTGCTTTTGTAAGTTTCCCAGGAAATAAGAACATTAAGAATCCTGGAGAAAGCCTTCACAAATGGAGCAAACTGACCTAAGAAGCAAGTGGATCTCAGCAACACAAGGGGACAGAGTCCCATGCCTGGGCCAATGTACCCATCCTCCAGCAGCTGGAATATCAACTGTTGGTCACTCACAGCTGAGTCCTTCACTGGACATTGTCCTCGGCCACAAGAAACTTCCCTGCCCAAGTTTATTCAACCCTCCCAGGAGACAGCCCTCAGCCATCCCTAAGCTGATACAGAGATACAAAGGCCCAGCCCCCTCACCTCAATTTGGGACAAGTCTGAAGAGCCATCCCAGCTCCAGAGCTCGCCGTATCTGCTGAGGCCTCTATTGTAACTGTTTTGTGGTCATGCTCCCCGGCCTGCCTTCCACATCCCCTTACAGGCACACCTCGTGAGATACTCCAAACAAACCTCCTGCACACAGAAATTGACACGCTGATCCTAATACTCTATGAAGATGCAATGGAACCAGAATGGCCAAAACAATTTTGAAAAGAGGAACAAAGTTGGAGGATTTATACTTCCTGATTTAAAGCATACTACACAACTACAGTAATCCAGTCAGTGTGGTAGGTACTAGCATAAGGGTAGACATATGGATCAATGCAACAGATTTTAGAGTCTAGAAAGAGACCCTTACACTTATAGTCAATTAATTTTCAACAAAGATGCCAAGACTGTTCAATGGGAAAGGATATTTTTTTCAATAAATGATTCCAGGACTGCTGGATATCCACATGCAAAAAGATGAATTTCTATCCTTACCTCTCACCATACACAAAAATTAACTCAAAATGCATCATAGATCTAAATGGAAGAGCTAAAACTATAAAAATTTTAGTAGAAAACATGAGAAAAAAATTGTGACCTCGGATTAAGCAAAGAGTTCTTACTTATGACACCAAGGTACAATCCATAAAATAAAAAACTAATAAATTGGACTATATCAAATTTTAAAACTTTTGTACTTGAAAAGTCACCATTAAGAAAAGGAAAAGACAAGTCGCAGACTGGGTAAAAATATTTGCACATCATATATCTGATAGAGGTCTTGTATCCAGAATATATATTTGAAAAAAAAAAACCTTAAAGTTCAATAATAAGACAACCCAATTTTTAAAGGTAGGCCAAAAATTTGAATAACCATGTCATCAAAGAAATATATGAATGGCCAATAAGCACATGAAAAGATGCTCCACATCATTTAGTCACCAGAGAAATGCAAATTGAAACCACAATAAGATACCACTTCATACCCACCATGAAGGCTAGCATCAAAAAGTGTTAGTGAGGTTGTGGAGAAATTGGAACCCTCATACGCTGCTAGTAGGAGTGCAAAATGGTGCAGCCACTTTGAAAAACAATTGGCAGTTTCTTTAAAAGCTAAATATAAATTTATCATATGACCCAGCAATTCCACATCCAGGTATATATATTCCGAGAAGAATGAAAACATACATCTACACAAAGACTTGTCCATGACTGTTCACAGCAATATGATTCACAATAGCCAAAAAGTGGAAGCAACCCAAACATCCAACAACAGATGAATGGATAAACAAAATGTGATGTATTCACATACTGGAATATTATTCAGCAATAAAAAGGCACGAGTACTAATACATACGACTAGGATGTGGATGAAGCTTGAAAACATCATGCCTAGTAAAAGAAGCCAGCCACAAAGACCACATACTGTATAATTCCATTTACATGAAACATCCAGAAACGGCAAATCTATAGAGACAAAAAGTAGATTAATGTTTGCCTTGAGCTGAGGGTAGAAATGGGCAGCGACTGCTAACAGGCACGAGGGATCTTCTCGGAGTAATGGAAATGTTCTAAAGTTGGAATGTAGTAATAGTTGCACGACTCAGCAAATTCACTAAAAATCTTTGAACTGTATGCTTAAAACAGATGAATTTAATAGTATGTAAATCATATTTCGATAAAGCCGTTTTAATAAAAAAAAAAAAACCTTCAAGCATACATATCTCAATCTCGAAGTCTATTTCCAGGGAACCCAATCGAAGACAACATATATTGCGTTTTAACAGAAATGCCTATTACTTTTTATCTCTAGCCAAATTTGAGAAAATCGCAGTTTCAAGATGAAAAGTCCCAAAGTATGCCCAAGCACACGGAGCTCTCCCCGACCCACCCACCTTTCAAGTTCTCTAGCTTTATATCACAGCCACCATTGACATCTCCCTTCTCTGACAGCAGTTCTAGGACCTAACACTGGGATTCCTTCCCACAAAGAAAATAAGTCACTCCCTGTTCACATGAAACAGAGTTACAGGAGCACATCCTGCCGTTGCTCCTCATTTTTAATTATGAATTTCTATTTTTAATAGATGTTTCTGTTCAGTGCAATCTCTCACGATTCTTTAGCCTGAAAAGCCCAGATACCTTGAGGTGTAAACACAGGTGGTATAAATTACCTGTGTTTGCTGGGGAGTGAGGGTCAATGGCTTGGCAGGAATGAGCCCATGAGACAGACTAGGAAACAGAGAAGCGAAGGGGAAAAAAAAGACGAGTTGATAAACAAGGACTCCGAGTTCATCCCCACAAGGCTGGCTGCTCATTGCTCAATGTTGCGAGACACTGACTTCTTAGAGGTTTGCAGTAACAGCTCGCTCGAGCTGGAAATTGCTGTGAATGTGCGTGCTACCCGAGGCTGAGCTTGTAAAAAGAGTTCTCTGGCATCCTCGCCTCGCTGACAGGTCTGGGACATCATGTGTTCCTTCAGGGGCGGCTGAGTCTAAGTCCCAACAACCCTGCCCCCAAGCTCTTGTGCACTAGACCAATCATCGATGAGCTGTCCCATCTCCCCCCTCCAGCTCCTCTACCTCTCACTCCTGTAGTCTAGGGCCTAGCCACAATACCGTACCCTTCTCTCTGCCTGGAATGCCACCCCCTTGTTCATGCATTCCCCAAACATTTATTGAGCATCTATCATGTGCCGATGGAGCTACCTCTGAGCTAAATTCTGGTACAAACCAGCCATGAATGACACAGTCCCCACCTACAAGAAGCTGGCAGATATAAAAATTAGGTGTGCTTTGTGCTGTGATGCTGTGTAAAGGGGAAACATTAGGGACAGAGAGGTGAGTGTGGACAAGTCCACCCAGAAGGAAACGTCTCCAGAGACATCCAAGAAGACTGGACGCTTGCACCGTCTCTTAAAAGAAGGACAGTTGCTCAAAGGCCAGGTGTTAGATTTCATCCGAAGGAGAGAAAGCAGCGATTTAAACAAAACTCCAGGGCAGTGCTGTCCACTGGAACTTTCTATGATGATACAAATGTGTTATATCTGCACCATCCAAATTGGAAGTCACTAACTATTAAGCACTTGAAATGTGGCTAGCGCAACTGAAAATGAAATTTTTAATTTTATTTCATTTCAATTTGTTTTAATTTAAATCGAAATATGCACATATGGCTAGAAGTTACCGGAGTGGACATCACAGCCCAGAGGCATAAAACAGCAGGGCCCATTCCCCTAAGTGCTAGTTGTATGAGGAAGCAGCTTAGGGTGCCCAGGAGCTGCTACTATAAACAGAAAAAAGAGACCAGATCACAGAGGAGCTGCGGCCATATCTCGCTCACTTGCCCTGACAGGAACACGAGGACACCCAATTCATCCACCCAGCAAAGTAACCATTCCCATGTCTACCCTTCTACTGTTCTCAAGTCCAAGAGCTGCAACCTCAAATGCCTACAGCTGGTGAGAAAGGGTCCACAGGCACAACTGTGGGTGTCCTGGTCATTGTGTCCAGCTGGACAGCACGAGTCCCATCTAAAGGGGGCAGCCACTACTTGGGATCAGTTGCATTACTGTCATCTCAAAATGCGGGCCCAGAATTTCCTGATCTTCAAATGTTTCAAGAGAAGCCAAGAATCATGACTTATTTTTGTAAGATCTTTCATTGTTTAAACACTAAATACATATTTTTTAATGCTCTGCAGGCCAAGGAAAGCCAGTCTTAGTGCTAGGATTTGGTCCTTGAACTACAGGTTTGCGGCCGAAACTCCCCTCCCTGCCTCTTTTGTAGCCCCTGTCATGCTATATAGCATGGACCTGTGTTGATAATGCCCATCTCTCCCCAACAGGCTCACCATTCCTCAAGGATAGGGACCAAAGTCTATTCATTCGGCATTCCCAGCACCTAGTACAATGCCTGTACGTGGTCTTTGTTTTGTATATGTTTGTTGAATGAATGAATGGCCTCATTCATTTGTGCAATGATTTTGCCATTTGTGCAATGATTTTGCCAGTGGCTCGGAGAGACAGCAGCAAAGGAGTTAAAAGGCAGGAAATGAACCAGGCTTTGGAAAAAAGCCCCATTAATTGCCATCTTACCAGAAATCCTCTTCCCTGCAAATCTGCGGGCTGTAAATTAAGATCTGAATTGTTGTTTTGAGCGCAGCTTTCTCCAAACCACAGATTTGCAAACACTTCTCTTCCCGGTAGTTTGAGGGCTCACAACAGTCTTGTGCTATTAAATCTTGCTGAAAAGTGGGCTGAGACCAGTAGGTCTCTTGTGAAAATTGCCAGACTTGTGGACGGCTGCTGTGGGATTTAGCAAGATGCCTCCACCCTGTCACCAGGGAGAGCCCAGCCAGGAAAAGGCACCTGGGGAGGAGAATCTCTGACTTCCAGGGTTACCCCCCAAGAGCTGCGGGGAGTTGGGGGGCGACAGGCAGCTGACTGTAGTCAGCAGGTGGCTTCCCAAAGTGCAGAATCCAGGTCCATGTTCCCCTCGCTTGTCCCACTCCACATTCCTCCAGCAGCTTCTGGGAAGTCATTTAAACTCTGCGCTCCAGTTGTTTCAAGCGTTCACTGGGAATAAATGTGCTACGAGGCACGGTGGCTTCCTAAAGCCAGGTAGATCTTCGTGCAGCGATTTCAAACTGGTGGCAGGAAGAGGGAGGCGTGAGCCAAGAAAAGCTACAGTGGAACTTTTAAAAGACGGTGGGTGGGGGTGTCACAATAGACACAGAAATGCCTGCTCCTGGCATCGTCACATCGGCCGTCCTGGCAGAAGCACATCACCGTGTTCCTGCAATTTCTCCTTTGGGGCCATTTTAGGGAGATTTCGAGTGCCTGGAATTCATTCAGCCTCATACAATCAAGGGTGAAAGGCACCGAAAGGACTTTGAGCTGACCTCCCCCCACACACACTTGCTATACAGATGAGGAAACCGAGGCTCACAACTCTTACCCGCTTTGTTCAAGGGCACACCGCTGGACTCCCAGAGCCCAGCCCAGCACTGTGTCTTATCTCACACCACGGTGCCCCTTGCTAATCCATATATCTGAGCACACCACAGTGTCCTCTCCGAGTCACTGATGACAAAGGCCATTTTTCACAGGAGGATATAATCTGCTAAAATCTTCTCCTGCATTCCAGGGTAAGAGCTCCCATATTTCACAGAACAGGTTAATCACAAATATCAACTGATGAAGTAGGAAGACAGGCAGGGAAGAGAAGGAACCCTTATGGTCCATGGAAACTTTTGAAAGGGGACCTGTATTGCTTCCTCTGCTCATGTGACAATGAAAACATCCTAAAGGCTTGTAACATCTAGCAAAACTCTTTGAAGTACCTGGCTACAAAATAATATGCTCTTTAAACCGATAGACAATTTATTTAGGAAAGATAATTGATGAGTTATTTATATTAGTCCCCAGTGTCCAGCGCAGCCATCATTGAGATGAAGTGCTCAGGACAGAGTGAAATCCCTTAATTACTCTCACATGTGTTGCATGTTGCCGGAAAGAAAACATAATGCAAAGTGCTTATATATTTCGGCGGCATAATAGCTTGATGAAGATTTCTAAATTTTTCAAAATGTCATTTCTTTCCAAAAGATGGATTATTTCTGTTGGGGTTTAGTCTACCTAATTATTCCTGCCTTGATTACTTAACTACTCCAGATATTTCATCCCTCCATGCTCTTATCATGTTCGGCATGTTAGAAGAGTCGAGGCAGCTTATTAGCATGAAGCAGACAATCCCGTTACCTGGCAGTTACTTTGGGAAGGTGGGTTACACAATAGAGCACTAGGAACCTCTCTCGGACAAAGCAACTGGCCTCACTGCAGCCTCTGCCACTTGCAGTGGGCCGAAACTTGTCTGAACCATGTACAGCCAGAACTTTATTGCCTATTCTAGACCAATGTCCACCCTTCCCCCATTGGAAGAGTCAGAGCATGTTAATTTCCCTTTGCTCTCCAGCTCCCTGCCCTGTACATGACACAGACTTCAGCCTGGAGGGCTCCCTAAAACAAAGTGCCATGTCCCACCCCCCAGAGTGTCTGAGTCTGGAGGTCTGAGCTGGGGCCAGAGAATCTCCCCATTTCTAACCAGTCCCCAGACAACACTGTCGCTACTAGTCCCAGGGCCACACTTGGAGTACACTGCTCTAAAATAATTTTCTTTCTTTTTAAAATCATTTACACGTTTAATGTTGTGGTATGAAGCTGGAGATTGGGACCAAATGGCATTTCTTTATTTGACTTTGTAAATGTCTGTCCAGTGTCCAGCACTGGATTCAATGAGCAAAATAACTGTTTAGGTAAAGGGTAAGGACCTCACAGAGGAAAGAAGGGAGGGAGGAAAAGATGTACACAGTTGGAAAGGACAGATTCTAGAACATCTCTGAAGGTGTGATTCTAAATCTATTCTCAGACGAGTCTGGGAGTGAGCACAGCTCCACGGCGGGACTACAAGGAGTGTGGCTTGTCTCCGCGTTTTCCTATCGCATGCGGATAGCAGGGGTCAGTCCCCCTACCAACCTGAGTCATTCTTCACTAGGGGAGGGGGGAGGGGGCTGGCGGCGCGAAGGGCAAAGGGTAAGCTGGGAGCCCAGCGCCTGCCCCGGGCGCACCTGTCACGCTGAGGGAGGGAGGCCTGCGCCCTTTGGCTGATCCCACTGCCTGGAAACCAGCCAGACTCCGCTGCCTTTGAAATCCTGTTCCTCGGAGCAATCCCGGCTCGCTAGGTTTAATTGTTTCGTCTCTTTTTTTCTGGTTTATGAAGCCGCCCCGCCTGAAGTCCGCCCCTTGCGCAGCGGCCCGGAAAGGTGGGAGGAGTGCAGGCAGCGCTCCCCGCTCGGAGAGAGCCGGCTCCTATTTCCTGATTATAAAGAAGCATTTGTTAGGAGCTGATGAATTGCGGCGGGGCTGGGGCCGCCAGGACGCGCACCTGTGATGCTCTGCGCTGCCGGAGTCTGTTTATGCATCAGATGTGGCCACAGATTTTCCCTGGCGCTTGGGGAGAGGGTTGGGGGAGGGGGATGCGGGCAGCCCCTTGCCCCCCTCCAAGTTTGAAAGCCTCTGAGACCCTGCTACTCAAAGTGTAGTCCATGGACCAGCTGCATCACCTGGGAGCTCGTTAGAAATGCAAATCTCGGGCCCGCCCAGACCTACTGAATCAGCATCTGCATTTTAATGAATCCTGGGGTAATTCCCTATTTACGCTAAAGTTTGAGAAGTGCGACACAGGGGTCCATGGCATAGAAAAGGTTAAAAGCTCTGATCTCAGACAAGGAAAGGGGTGGGGAGGCAGTCCAGTCGCGGATTTGGAAGGGGGAGTGGCGGGTTTGCCCGCTAGGGTGGGGGACAGACTGGGAGTGAACACAGGCAGGGGACAGCTCAATTTGTCCGGGGCGGGGGGAGGGGTGGAAAGAGAAGCGATGGGGTAAGTGGGTGCCACCCACACTCCCAGGAAAGTCTGGTATGTTGCATGCTGTGACCTTTTGCTCTGCCTGCTGCTAGTTTTCTGAGACCCAACCGAGGCATTTTAGCACATGTGAAGGGATAGATGAGAAAACAGCGGTGGCCGGAACTGAGGGCAGGCGGAGCCCAAGTAAGAAGCACCTGGGAGTTTCTTAATAAGCAAGCTGACATGTGGTGGATAAAATTTTAATGCAGGAAGAAAAGAGAAAGCACATGGCCATAAAAAGTGTGCCCGGGCATCCTGCATCATAACCAAGAGGACACGGCTGGCAGGGAGCACGCCTGTGGAGCCGGGGTGGCGGCAGTGCTCCACGGCCCGGATCAGCCCAGGTCTCAGCCCCGACCCCGCCTGCTCTCCATTTTCTGCGCTAGCGGAGAGGAGAAGAGCTACTGAGCGTGTTAAAGAGCAGGTAATCCAGAAAGAAACGAGTCGGATTTGACGTAAGGGCTTTTCTAGGCCCCCGTCTGACCCTCTCTTGCCCTCACTTACTGTCAGCCCTACGGGAACAGGTGGCGGTGAAATCTCCTAGGAGTGAAATCTCCTAAAATCCAAAGTAGGTGATACACTTTCAGACTCCCCTCTGGGGCTCTTACTTCAGCCCTATTCAACATTTTCATGCATGGAGCAGATGGATCAACGTAAGACACATACCTATCAGATTCCTGGTTGCCCCCAAGCTGGTAGGGTATTTAAAAGACTGGATAATCCATCCACTTGGATTCCAGTGATGTCTCCACAGGTTGTTGCAAGAGAGTTAGTTGGTCAAAATGGTATTTATTTATTTATTTATTTATATGCCTCCAAATCCTCTTCCATAAAGGTGTTGCGGTCATTTGCAGAAATCATAGTAAATTACATTAAAATATTTACATAAAAATGTAAAAGTCATGTTCTGTTCTAGTATAATTAGAATTGGCAGTCAAGACTGGTGGGAATGGTGCCATTTAATAGGAAAAAATACCGAGTTCTAGCCTCGATCCAGGAAGCAGAAACCCAGGTATAGGACGTGAGAAATGTGGCTTTGCAACACCTTGGATGAAAAAGAAATCGTAACAGACAGTAAGTTCAGTGTGAGGAAAGAGTGGGAGATGGTAGCTGGAGGAAAAAAAAAAATGAATCCTGTCCCAGGCTATAGTCAAATGTAAATTTCCATGAAAAGGGAAGTGATGGTCCCACTTTGTCCCACTCTTGTCAAGATCACTTCTGGCACATTCTGCTCAGTTCTGAAAAAGTCATTCACAGACTAGACATATTCAGAGAAAAGCACCCTGGAGCGTGAATGATCACAAAACATGAAACACAGGAGCAGACTATGTGCCAACTCTTGTGTCAAGTACCAGAGGGACAAAGTCACAAAAGGCATGGTCTTGTTCTTCAGAAACAGCCCAGTGAGTGAGTCAGATAAGTAAGTGTACCACAGGAAGAGGGAAGGCTAAGCAGGCTGTGGAATCTTGGAAGAAATTGTGGAAATTAGGAAATATTTTGGACGTAGTGACATCCAGCATTCAGCACTCTCAACAGATGAGGAAATGAGTGCCTCCATCTTAAAGGGGGAAATCCAAGCAGTGCATCCCCTACCTGCTACGTGAATCTAAAAATCTGACTACAGTGGCTTAAACAAATAAGATGTATTTTGTTCACACAAGAAGAGAAGAGGTAGGCAAATATCAGTCCAAGAATATCAACACCTTAGTCTCCGTGATTCTCTTGGCCCTTCCCCTCATGGTTACAAGATAGCTGCTACTACTCTTGCCTTCGTGTCTATATTCCAGCAGGAAGCAGGAAGCAGGAAGAAGAAGGAACAGCATCTATATCAGGGAAACAAAAGCTTTCCCAGGAAGCCACAGCAAACATCTGCTTAGAGGTCATTAGCCTAAACTGTCGGCCCCTGGTTCCATGGTGTAGTTCATTATCAGAAATGAGGGCCAGGTCAGCTGATCAACAGTGTCTGCCACAGATGGGTTTCGAGTTTCAGGCTTGGGAGCTTGAAGGGATGGTGGTACCATCCGTGGAGACAAGAAATACAGAGGAGGAGCAGGTTTGCTGGGCACTGATGTAGCAGTTGCTGAGTTCAGCCTTGGGCATGTTGAGGAGCCCGTGAAATGTCTAAAAACAGAGATGTCACGGGGACAAATCAGATGTGAGGGTTTCGATTGCAACCGGGAGATCTGTGCTAAGACTTGGATGTAGGAGTCACCAGCAAAGAAGTAGAGGTGGCTGCAGGCAAGGTCCCTTGGGAGGCAGGGCAGGGCAGAGCGAGCGGGCTAGAAGGGCTGCAGGTGGGTGCCAGTTTGGCTTTTAGGCAGGAAGTTGGTGGGAAGAGGGGACTCTGGAAGTATGCTGAGAAGAAATACCCAGAAAGGCAAGCAGGAAACCAGGAGTGAATGTTTTGCAGAGGCTGAGGGAGGAAAGACTTTCAAGGAGAGAGGGAGAGACAGAGGCAAACCCACACTGTGGACACCTGCCCCTTACCCCTTCAGCCCACCTCTGAGGCCACCTGCGGCTGTTTGGCTGTTCCTGTGCACGCCAACAGCCTCTGCCTTGAGTGCTTGTGTCTCTCTCTGTGTCCTGGAGATTTTCTGGCCTCACAGGGCATTGCTGAGCCCAGTGCAGGCACAATTTGGAAGGTAAGGAGCAAAGGCCCCGAGAAGCATCCCTCAGCCTGGGGTGGTGGAGGAAGAGGCAGGAGCTGTCAGGTAAATGCCTCAGTAGCTTCCCAGTTCTGTGCTGCATCCCACACAGGTTCTCAGAGGACGCCCAAAGGGATCAAGGCCAACTTGCCCACTGTGGTGACCCACTCTGTTGACCTTTCTCCCTTCCCTGCCTCATTCCCCCTACCCCAGTCCCTGTGTTTCCTGTAATCACCTCCCACATTAACTCCCTGCACCTGAGTCTTTGTCTTGGAACCTAAACTAAGACAACAGTGCCAAGTGGAACAGGCTGGGCATGGAGGTTTTGGTAGACATCATAAAACCTCCTCGAGCCCACAGTACAGGTGCCCAGAAAGAGAGATGTCTCAGTGCAGGCACTGCAAGAGCTGCAGAACCTGGAGCCCAGGAGTGAGGCAATCTGACTTTCTGAGGCACAAAATTGCCTCATGCGGTAGGTAAAGTAGGGCGCTGACGTGGCCGCAGATACAGAAAGCAGGGAGCCACCATTCATTGTCCTGGAGAGTCTCTCAGGCTGCATGGGCTGCTAGGTGCCTTAAAGCATGGCATGTCTTGGGAGACTCCTGGGAGGTGAAGGGGATCAGCCACCCACTGGCATCAACATCTCATTTCTACCCTTCATGTGATTTAGTTGATGATTCGAAGGTAAACCAAACTCAAAGCAACCTTGAACCAGGTCCCAGTCAGCATTTTCACCCATCCTTGAACTTGGACCCAACTCTGTGGGCTGACCCAGCAGAGAGTTCAAAATACGTAAGGGAAGGACAGAAAAGTGAAGCTTGGCTTTGGCAAAGGTGGTCGACGTTGACCTGGGACCAAGCAATTTCAGAGGGGTGTGGTGGTTGAGGCCAGGTTTCAGTGAAATGAGAAGTAAATAAAAGAGAAGGAAGTAGGGACTGCACTCTCAAGACTTGACTCTGAGGAGCAGGAGAGATACAGGATCGTAGCTGGAGTGTAACATAGATTCAAGGGGGGGTGGTTTTTTTGGTATTGTATTGTTTTGGTTTTCATTTCAAATGGAGGTGAGTTGATGGAATAGCCTCATAGAGAGAAAGCATTAGAGGGACAAGTAAGAGGACAGTTGGTTAAGTGCACCCGGGTGGCTGGAGGCAGGATTGGTATAAAGGAGCTGTCTCTTCACTCAGCCTTCAGGTAAGGAGGCAAGAACAGGAGGCTGAAGGATCTAACTGTGTACAGTGAGAAAGGGTGGGCATTCTGACCTGAGGACCTTTTATTTTCATAGGAAAATAAGGAATAATGAGAAATTAGTTCATGTTCCAAAAAGACACACACAAGAACTTGCATGGCAGCTTTAGTCATGATAGCCCCAAACTGGAAACGAACCAAAAGTCCATTAATCAGAGAATGGAAAATCAAATTCTGATGTATTTCATGCAATGAAATACC
>NW_012141969.1:1415826-1424910 GCF_000956105.1 Propithecus coquereli | reverse complement strand
AAACTAATCCGTGGTGATAAATTCCAGAATAGCAGTCAGCTGAGGAGGGGAGGTTATTGACTATGAGATGTTCAAGGGAATTTTCTGGGTGATGAAAATGTTCGATATCTTTATTTGGGTGTGTTTAACATGGATGCAGCCATATGTAAATATTCATCAGTGGACACTTAAGATTTGTGCACATTACTGTTTGTAGTTAGACTTCAACAAAAAAGAAAATGAGAGTAAGATCAGTAGCAAATACAATGGGAGCTGACTGCTAGGAGACCGGAGGACAGGGATCAAAGCTGGAAGTAGCAGAGGCTATCAGTCACATGATTATTAGCCAGAGGCTTAGTCACATGACTAAGGACATGAAGAAAGAATGTCAGGAAGCATTTAAGGCCCAGCTAAGGATGGAGACCATGGATGTGTCATGTTGTTGGGCCACGATGGGGCATTTTCTGTACCATGTCTCAGCAGCATGGGTTTAAGAAGAAAGATGTCCAGTAGTTGGATTGATCTAGGGTTGGAGTTTTGCCGGGCAGATGAGGTGGAAACACAAGGTGGACAGAGAATCAAGGATGGGACTCTGGCTTCTGGAACTATAGCCAGAAGTCACCGGCCGGGCGCGGTGGCTCACGCCTGTAATCCTAGCTCTCTGGGAGGCCGAGGCGGGCGGATTGTTTGAGCTCAGGAGTTCGAAACCAGCCTGAGCAAGAGCGAGACCCCGTCTCTACTAAAAATAGAAAGAAATTAATTGGACAACTAAAAATACATAGAAAAAAAAAATTAGCCGGGCATGGTGGCACATGCCTGTAGTCCCAGCTACTTGGCAGGCTGAGGCAGGAGGATCGCTTGAGCCCAGGAGTTTGAGGTTGCTGTGAGCTAGGACGCCACGGCACTCTAGCCCAGGCAATACAGTGAGACTCTGTCTCAAAAAAAAAAACAAAAAAAACAAAAACAAAAAACAAAACAGAAGTCACCAGAAAACAGCTAGAGAGTCTTCGGCTTGAGGCAATCAAAGCACAGGTGTTTGGGGAGGAGGAGAAGAAGGAGGAGGTGGAGAAAGCTAAGATTTCCAACACGGAGCAAATGTGGCCGTGGATGTAGGTTGCTGGAGCCATGCCATCTGAGGAACGTGCTAGAGGACTAGAGATGTTTAGATTGGGGGAAAAAAGATGGCGGCAAGCACCATAATTGTCGCCAACTGTTTCAATTGTTGGCAACAAGAGAAATAGACATGTCTGTAGGACCTTAGTGGGGAAAACTAGAGCCAGTTGTGGGAGGGAGAGTCTGGAGGCAGATACTGGCTTTTAATAATGGTCTTCCACACCTGAATCCAGGGCTTCAGGTACAAAGTGACCAGTTAAATGTAGAGAAAGACCATCACCTCCCTTGTTCTAGCTCATATACTTCTGTTAATGCTGTGCTACTGGATAATGCTTCGCTATATTAACTTATAGGATTTTTTTTCGGTCTGTATTGTCCACTTTCTTTCCCCTCATTTGAGCGTGCTCACAGCCTCACTTAATTTCACCACTGACTCGCTGTGCGGTGCTTGAAGCTCTTGAGGCCTTTTCAAATGCACCTTGTTGAGCCTTCTCTGTCCATCCTGTTACTTGGGGCGTAAGAAGACTTCATGGGAGGGAAAGTGCCTCCTCACTCCACAATTGGAAATAAGGGAAATAAGTTTCCTCCGAGAAATAAACTAAGCCATCAACATTTAATATGTCAGAACAAAGTCACCTCAAAGGGATGGAGTGCCCAGGCCAGCGAAACTTGGCCGCAGCCTGATTGGAGTTGTTAGGAAATTAGAATGTATCCATCAGATGGAGGGCTGGGCACCTTGCGTTTTTCCCTCCTCCAGCTGCTCTGGCCCTGGTAGGCTGACCTAGATGTCTTTCATCAACAGACTCCCGTGGCCTGTGCTTTTGGTGGAGTTCAGCCAATGGGACACCCCAGCAGGCGATCAGAGGGAAGAAGGGGGTGGGGTTCATTTACTCCTTCCCCTGGCGCCCCCACTGCTGGCCGCACCCTTCACCAAAGGTCACTTGCTGTACCCCTAAAAGCTTCTCCTTCTATGCCTGGATTCCAGCAGCCATTCCATCCCTCTCATTGCTTTGGGCTTAGGGATGCTACCAGGCCTGGATTTCTGCGCTATCCTTTGTGGTTCCCTACCCCACACTCCTCTGTAAATAGCACCCTTGCAATAAACCTTCTTGCAAAATTATCCTAATATGAGTGTTTGAATTCACTGTTTGCTGTTTGAACCCTGAGGGAAACTGAGTCAGAAATCAAATTTGGGAGCACCTATTCCACAATCCTCAGACAACTAGGCAGTCCTGGGACCCACCCACAGGGCCAGGGGCCAGCTAATAGGAGCACCCAGTCAACTAGTTTCTGATTATAAATGAATGCGATAACCTTCCTGCTCATTCTAGCAGCTTCATGTTAACTTGGATCCAGAGCCGGCTCATACTGACCATCATGAGATTGAGTTTCTGAGCCTACAAAGCTGAGAGCCACGCCAGGCTGTAGACAGGCCACCAAGGGAAACGGCCCCTTTAAGGGAGCTGTCTGAGGCCCAGCCAGCCCAGCCCCATGTCACAGTTCTGCACCTCTGTGCCTCACATGCCGCTTGAATTGTGTGCACTCAGGACTGGATCATAGATCATAGACTCATAGAGCTAGAAGGAGCCTTAGGGATGAGACGGCGAGTCTGGGCTCTTCACGTGAAGGTGAGAGAGTGGTGGTCGGAAAGGTTGAATCATTTGCCCATGTGCATGCAGAGAGTGAGTGGGTCAAGGCAAGCCCCCAGGGCAGTGTCCTCCTGACCTCATCCCAGCACTGCCCCTCTACATGGGGCATCTCAATTTGGGGGTCCTGGATCGATCAGCTAGCAGACTTTCACAGCCAGTAAGAGCGAGTTTGTTGGGGATGTGGTGCAGCACTAGACAGGCAGAGCTAGGCCTGTGTGGCTGACTATATAGAGCACTCTTGACAGAAGTAATTCCATCTTAGAAAAAAGACTTCATCTTACCCTTCAAAAGGCATCATGCCAACAGGGACCAGATGTTCACCTAATCGATAGAGACTACACCCATCCAGATAAGGGCGTGACTCTTTACTGTCAGTCCTCACCAAGGGCCATAAAAAGAGCAGGGCTTCACCAACCAAACTGGGCCATCTCAATAGACAACCCCCAACTCTCCGCTGTCACTCGCGATCGGCACCTGGCATCAGCCATGAAGGCTCAGCGCAAATCAAAGACTCTCCACGCAAGATGTTGATGACCATCTGGATCAGCCCAGGACACTCTCCTTGTCTATGTCACTCTCCTTGGACTGGTTCATCAACCCCCTTTCTATTCCTGTTTCTCTTGATGTTAAATGTTACTTTGTTAGATGTGGAAATTTAATCTAAACATTTCTATATTGATTGAGTATGCTATTATTACTATGTATGGTTCGTAATATTGACTGGCTCATGGATTGGCTACAGCCTGACTACCGAGAGAATGGGCAGTACTAAGGAGTACTGTCTCCTTGGGAACCCTATGCAGCTTGTGGCTTTTATGATTGCAATAGCATCAATAAAAGTCGAACCTTGTGGAAAGACGCAAGTGCGTGTGGGCCTGGTTATGTCTGACCTTGCACTGCTGACAATGGTGACCCTCTGGAAAGTTCTCAATCCCTCTAAATCTTCTCCTCATTTTCAAAATTGCAGGTAATAATACTGCATTGGAGACTAAGTTTCAACATGAATTTCGGAAGAACACAAACGTTCAAAGCATAGCATTCTGTCCCTGGCCCCCCAAAATTCACATCCTTCTCACATACAAAATACATTCACTCCATCCCAATAGCTCCAAAAGTCTTAACTCGTTCCAGTATCAACTTTAAAATCTAAGTCCAAAGTCTCATCTAAATATCATCCAAATCAGATATGGGTGAGACTCAAGGTAAAATTCATCCTGAGGCAGATTCCTCCCCAGCTGTGAACGTGTGAAATCAAACAAGTTATGTGCTTCCAAAATACAATGGTGGGACAGGCATAGGGTAGACATTCTCATTCCAAAGGGAGAGATAAGAAAGAAGAAAGGAGTGACAGCTCCCAAGTAAGTCCGAAACCTGACAAAGCAAATAACATTAAATCTTGAGGCTTGAGACTAATCCTTTTTGACTCCACATCCTGCTTTCTGGATACACTGGGACAGGGATTGGGCCTCCAAGGCTGTAGGTGGCCCCACCCTCATGGCTTTGCTAGGCACAGGCCATGCAGCAGCTGTTATGAATTGGAGGGGGTGCCTGCAGCTCTCCCAGGCTGGCATTGTATGCTGGTGGCTCTAGTTATGGGTCTTGGGGATGGCCCCACCCCTAAGGTTCCACTAAGCATTGCCCTAGTGGAGGCTCCCAGCAGTGGCCTCGCCCCTATGGCAGTTCTCTGACTGGGGCCCAAGGGTCTCTGAGACATCCATTGGAATCTAGGCGGAGGTCACCATGCCTCAATAGCTCCTGTACTCTGTACCACGTGGACACTGCCAGGTTTACTATTTGTGTGGGCCCAACTCTGCTCAAGCCACAGCTGAGTGGCTAAGGAGCTCTACGCCAGAATGCAAGGAGGAGCAGCCCTGGGTAGCAGCCTTGAGGTCCCATGGGTGCCCTGAGCCCCACTTTTGAAATCAATCTGCCCTCAAGGCCCTGGCACTCTGGGCCTGTGATGAGGATGGCAGCACCATTCTCTGAAATGTCTTTGGGGTCATTCTTCCATCGTCTTGATGAACAGCACCTGGCTTTTGCCTATCCATACCATCCTCCTTATCAAACGTGCACTTGGCCACACCCTTGGCGTTCCCTCCCAAATGTACCTTTTCATTCTTTACATGGCCAGGCTGAGAATTTTCCAAATCTTTAAGTTCTGCTTCCCTTTTGATTATAAATTCCGTCTTCATTTCATTTCTCTCTTCTCACATTTTACTATACGCTTTGAGAGAAGCCATGCAATGCCCTAAACACTTTACTTAGAGATTTCCTCCACAAAATATCCTAGTTTAGAACTCTTAAATTATGCCTTGCACAAGATACTGAGACACAGACACAATTCAGCTAAGTTCTTTGCCACTTTGTAACAAGGATGGCCTTTTCTCCAGTTTCCAACAACATGTTCCTCATCTCTGTCTTTGTTTTGTTTTGTTTTGTTTTGAGACAGAGTCTCACTCTGTTGCCCGGGCTAGAGTGCCGTGGCATCAGCCTAGCTCACAGCAACCTCAAACTCCTGGGCTCAAGAGATCCTCCTGCCTCAGACTCCCTAGTAGCTGGGACTACAGACGTGTGCCACCATGCCCGGCTAATTTTTTCTATACATTTTTTGTTGTCCAGCTAATTTCTTTCTATTTTTTTTTTTTTTTTTAGTAGAGACGGGGTCTCGCTCTTGCTCAGGCTGGTCTCGAACTCCTGAGCTCAAATGATCCGCCCGCCTCGGCCTCCCAGAGTGCTAGGATTACAGCTGTGAGCCACCACACCTGGCCATCTTGATCTCTGTCTAAGACCTCATCAGAACAGCCTTTACTATCTATCCTTCTACCAACATTCTGATCACAACCATTAAAGTAATCTCTAAGAAGACGGAGGCGCTCTGTCCACAGCTCTCCTCTTCTTCTCGGGCCTCACCAGAATGGCCCTTTGCAGTTTGTTCATGGCAATCTAGGCTTTTTCTAGCCTGCTCCTCCAGTTTTTTCCAGCTTCAGCCCATTACCCAGTTCCAAAGCTGTTTCCATGTTTTCAGGTGTTTGTTGTAGAAACACCCCACTTTGTAGTACCAATTTGTCTTAGTCCTTTTGGGCTGCTATAACAAAATACCTAAGACTGGGCAATTTATAAATAACAGAAATTTATTTCTCAGAGTTCTGAAGGCTGGGAAGTCCAAGATGGAAGCACTAGCAGGTTTGGTATCTTGTGAGGGCCGCTCTCTGCTTCCAAGATGGAGCCTTCTTGCTGCATGCATCCTCTGGAGGGGACAAATGCTCTGTCCTCACGTGGCAGAAAGTAGAAGGGCAAAAAAGGCCAAACACTGTATGAAGCCTCTTTTATAAGGTCCTTAATCCCACTCATGAGGGAAGAACCTTCCTGACCTAATCACCTAACGGATCCACGTCTTAATAATATTACATTGGAGGCCAGACGCAGTGGCTCACGCCTATAATCCTACCACTTTGGGAGTCTGAGGAGGGAGGATTGCTTGAGGCCAGGAGTTTGAGACCAGCCTGAGCAAGAGTGAGACCCTCTCTCTACAAAAACATAGAAAAATTATCTGGACATGGTGGCGCATGCCTGTAGTCCCAGCTACTCGGGAGGCTGAGGCAGGAGGATCACCTGAGCCCAGGAGTTTGAAGTTGCAGTGAGCTATGATGACGCCACTGCACTCTAGCCCCAACAACAGAATGAAACCCTGTCTCGAAAAATAATAATAATATTGCATTGGAGATTAAGTTTCAACATAAATTCTGGAGGGACATAAACATTCAAACCATAGCGAATACCTTCTTTCACGGTGTTATCGTGAGGATAAAACACAGTATTGAGTATGAAGTCTCCTGGCTCGGTATCTGACATAAAGCAGGGATTCAGTATATATTACTTAAAACTACATAGAAGCCTGAGAATGTCTACCAGGTGCAAGCTTAGGACCACGTCCTTCATCTTGACCTTACTACCTTCCTCCAGGTTGACATGAACCCCCTTTAATACCAAGCACAAGGCAGTAGGTGTTGTCGGTGCTTCCTCTATATCCCCTCAGCCCACCTGGGCGGCACACAGCAGCTGCATTTTCTATCCCTCTGCCTGAGAGCTCTGTCCTTTTTTAAAGTTTCATTTTATATTTAATTGACAAATAATAATTGTATATATTTAGGGGGTACAATTTAATCTTTGGATATATGCATACATCATGGAATGATCAAATCAGGCTAATTAGCATATCCATCACCTCAAATATTTATCATTTCTTTATGGGGAGAACATTTAAAATCTTCTCTTTTAGCTATTTTTGAAATATACAATACATCATTATTAGCTATAGCCACTGTGCTATGCAAGAGAACACCAGAACTTACTCCTCCTGTCTAACTGTAACTTTGTACCTATTGACCAACTTCTCCCCTCCCTCATCTACCCCCGCCCCCTCCAGCCCCTGGTAACCACCCTTCTACTCTCTATTTCTACGAGTTTGACTTTTTTACATTCCACATATAAGTGAGATCATGCAGTATTTGTCTCTCTGGTCTGGCTTATTTCACTTAGCATAATGTCCTCCAACTCATCCATGTTTCCGTGAATGGCAGTTTTATTCTTTTTATGGCTAAATAGTATTCCATTGTGTACACATAGCATATTTTTTTTAATCCATTGACTTGTTGATGGGCGGTTAGGTTGATTCCGTATCGTAGCTACTGTGAATAATGCTGCCATGAACATGGGAGTTCAAACCTGTCTTCACCATGCTGGTCTGTACACCCAGTAGTAGGATTGCTGGATTACATGGCAGTTCTGTTTTTAGATTTTTTGAGGCCCCTCTATACTGTTTTCCGTGGCGGCTGTACTGATTTCCATTCCCACCAACAGTGCACAGGGTGCCCTTTTCTACCTGGCCTCGCCAACACTTTCATCTTTTTGATGACAGCCAATCTAACAGGTGTGAGGCGACATCTCATTGTGGCTTTGACTTGCATTTCTGCGAGCTGTCTCTGGCTGCAGTGGCAGGCACGCTCAGATCAGGCTAGACGTGTCAGGGAGTTAACACCTTTAGGCTCAGCCCTCAAACAACGTGGCCAGGGCTGGTGGAAAAATAGCCCAGCTCCTTCACCCTCAGTGGGACAGTTTTGGGGAGTGTTCCACCTGGTCCCAAGAGGGTCCCTGAGGGACTGAGCCCCAGTACCCACAGTAGAAACCTGCTCAGTAAGACACCCTTCGTTGGCTTTCCTTCCTTCCTTGTCTCACTGCTCTCACTGTGCTTCCTGGGTTTACCTTCCGAATAAACTTCTTGCGTGGAAATCCTTATTCCAGGGTCTGCTTTTAGGGGATCCCAAACTGAGTCCAACAGCAAAAGGGGAAGGGAATCACAGAACCCGGCTGGATCCGCACAGAGGTTCCCCCTGCCCGAACAGGCCCGGGCAGCTGGAGAGACTCGACCCCAGGTGCTGCGGTGCTTCCATGGTGCTTCCCAGAGAGAAGCAGCCTTGGGGAAGATAGAATGACAAGCAGCCACCTGGCCCAGTGCCAGAGAGCAGAGCTGCAGCTGAGGACAGAACAATCTGTCACTAAAATCGTCCTCCTCCTCCACTCAGTGGGGTTCTGTCTGCACCCACAGGCAAAAGGATTTAGAGAAAGAGTAAGGAAAATCTAAACGAAAGGAGACAATGAAGCACCTCACGCCTGCAGTGTTGATGGCCTAGAGAAGGCAGAGACGACCAAGGGCCCTCCACCCTGGATACCATCAGCCGGCTTTTACTGACAATTCGTGGCCGGGCCCAGCATCTCAACAGCCATTGCAGAGATGCGGAAATAAGTTCTCAGGCTTTTGCCTCAAAAATACCTCCACTTCACATCCATTAGGATGACTATTATCCAAAAAAAACCCCAGAAAATAACAAGAGTTAGGAGGACGTGGAGAAATTGGAACCCTTGTGCACTGCTGATGGGAATGTAAAATGGTACAGCCGCTGTCAAAAACATAGAATTACCATAAAGAAGTATTGAAAGCAGGGGCTTGAACAGATATTTTTATACCCACATTCACAGCAGCACTATTCGCAATAGCCAAAAGGTAGAAACAATCCAAGTGTCTATAAATGGATAAACAAAATGGATATATCCATACAATGGAATGTTATTTAGCCTCTAAAGAGAATGAAGTACTGATACATGCTACAACATGGATGAACCTTGAAGACATTACAGTAATAGAAAGAAGCAGACACAAAAGGAAAATATTGTATGATTGCACTTATCTGAGGTTCCTAGAGTAGTCAAATTCATGGAGACACACAGTAGAATGGCGGTTGCCAGGGGACAGGGGAAGAGGGGAATGGGGAGGTTAGTGCTTAAG
>NW_012141969.1:1354057-1415371 GCF_000956105.1 Propithecus coquereli | reverse complement strand
GTGCTTAATGCCACTGAACTGTACACTTAAAAATCATTAAAATGGGCCAGGAGAGGTGGCTCACACCTGTAATCCTCACACTCTGGGAGGCCGAGGCAGGAGGATCGCTTGAGGTCAGGAGTTCGAGACCAGCCTCAACAAGAAGGAAACCCTGTCTCTACTAAAAATGGAAAAAATTAGCCTGCCATTAGCTGGGCATGGTGGTGCACACCTGCAGTCCCAGCTACTTGGGGAGGTTGAGGCGGGAGGATCACTTGAGCCCAGGAGTTTGAGGTTGCTGTGAGCTAGGCTGACACCACGGCACTATAGCCTGGGCAACAGAGCGAGACTTTGCCTCAAAAGAAAATGATTAAAATGGTAAATTTTATGTTGTGCATATTTAGTACAATTTTAAAAATAAAATCAATGCCCCCAGCGCCTCTCTCATGCTCTCTTTCCCCTCTTGCCTCGTCTCAGTATCTCTGCTTTCCTGCTTTCTGGAAGACGTTCAGCTCTGTACTGGGGTTCCTGTTCCTCCCCTTGCACCCATGAATCACAACCAGTTTGTGACCCAAACTTTGACTTTTTAACACCTGTCTTAAGCTGGGTTCCCTTGAAGCAGAAGCTGAGACAGGGATCCTCATGTAAGTGAATTAACAAGGAAGTGCTCCCAGGAGGAAGCTGTAGAGGAGTGAGGGAGGCCAGAGAAAAGAAGAGAAGACTCTAAGCAGAGATGTGCGTTCAGATGAAGTTTCACCTCAGCTTGACCCTGCGGGGAGCTCTGGAATGTGAGGGTGCCACAGGCTCACCCACCTTGAGGCAGGGAGTGGGTTTTTGTACCTCCATATCAGTCAGCTATTGACTGCTGAGCACTGCAGGGGACAGGGGGTGGTAACCTCCCAGGCATTTCCCAGTGGGTGGCTCCCATGCAACTGAGGGCAATTGTCAGGACAAGGGAGCAGCTGTCAGCAGCCAACTCTCACAGCAACTCAGGGATGGGTGCACCAGCCTGGGAAAGGAAGCCTAAGGCATCAGTAGCTTTTTCCTTACACCCTTCCAGAAAACTAGTTCTGGTGTCTGTCTTCTATCTTCAATCCTGCACACATGGATAAGAGACATCTCTGTTTGGCAGAAGCAGCAGTGTGAAGGTTGAGTCCTGGCCTCACAGTATACCATATATATCATCTGGGCATCTTCATTTATCTCTCTCAGTCTCAATTTTCACATCTGTAAAATGGGAGCAGGAATGGGACTGCGGTAGGTATTCTTTTGGATTAATCAGAACTCTCCAAATATAACTCCCTTCTTCTGGTAACAGGCCTCACCTATCCCTTGCTCAGCCATGGCATATATGACGTGGACCTAGCCAATCAGGACACCTTGGGAATAGGACTGTGACCCAAGTAGACCAACCAGAGGCCCTCTCTGGGATTGTTCCAACTGGAACGAGCATGGAAGGCCATTGCCTGAGGGCCATAGAGCTGCAGAGACATAAAGCAGACACTGGCTATGGCCACGTTCCCCACCATATGTAGGAAGTCTGTCTGCCAGAGGACAGGGAGGCCCACACCGAGGTAGGGGAGAGAGAGAGTGAGAGAGAATGAGAAAGAATCTGGCCCATATTATAGCCACCCTAAATCCAATACTGCTTCCCAGGTACAGTGGCCAATAAATTCAATAAATTCTCTTTTTGTCTAAGTTAGTTTGAGCTGGACATCTCCCACTTGCAAACAGAAGACAGCTAACTAGTGTAAGGAATGCCTGCCTTGCAGGGTTGTTGTGAGGATTCAACGAGATAATATGTGCACAGGGACACGTGTGCATGGTCACTGTAATGCTCCGAAGGCCAATACAAAACAGGGGTGAGGGCCACCTCCTCTGTCTGTGAACATTATCTCATCAGACCCCCAAGCAGTGAGCAGACACCTTTCTTGTTCACCCTTCTACTTAGAATTTAACTCAAAAAGCCCTTTTTCATGTCCCAACATTGTTTAAGGCTCAGTTCCCCCTTGAGCTTTCCTGGTACCACCCTTAGTGTTCTTTGCAACTGTTTTATGTTCATCATTGGCAAGATGCCAGCTCTTCTGCATTATTTTAAAAAGTCATGTTCCTTGGGCCCTCCTCCCCCTGGTGCAGACGTAGCTCTTCTTCAGGTTTGTCTTTTCTTCCTCCTTGGCCTCCTTTGTGGTGGATGACTTGGAATTTTATTTTTGAGTTCCTCCAACCTTCTCGATGGCCTCTATAATGTCTCAAGCTGTGAGTTCCTACCTCTGTTTTTGCTGAAGCACCATTCTTCAAAGTGCCTTCGGGGAACCCCCTGCATCAAGAACACCTGAAATGAGATTCCTGGCCCCACTGCCAACCCATCCAATCAGAGTCTTGGAGGCAGAGCCCCAGGGGGAATCCGTATTGGCCCTTGGTGATGGGTATGGACAATCCCTCGAGTCTGAGAACCTCTGTTCCAAGCCTTTTGAAGTCTGATCAGCCCATTCCCCATGATCCTCATTCTGAGATGACAAACTCACCTTCTCTCAAGGTCCTGTGCCACTGCCTCACCAAACAGTTTCTGCTTCTTGATTTGGATTAACTCAAGAGCTGCAGTCTCCCCTTGTCACTCCTCTGCCTTACAGGAGGTGAAACTGTCAGCAAGGAAGCCAAGAGATGCTCTGCTGGCAGCTGATGGCAGCTCTGTGCAGCCATCTGGTTGGTGGTGCCCGCATCAGTAGGTCTCTCCCCTCTGGGCCAGTTGTGTGGCCTCAGTCAGGAAGGAGCATCAGTTTCCCCCGTCTGTAATATGCTCCTACAACAATATGACTTCTGTCCCCTTGCCTTTGATCTCCACCTACATGGTTCCCAACACAGCCCCACCCCAGGACTGTGGATTTCCATGTGAGTGTAAATCTTTTCATCATGTGCAGAGGCTCTACCTCCCCTCCTAATGTTGTTGTTTTTTTTTTTTTTTAACATGGTCAACCTCCCTCTGTCTGCTCCACTCACAGCCCCTTCCGAAGATGGCCCTTCTGCTCAAGTGACTTTGGCCACAGCTAATGAGACTAGTATTTCAGTTTGGGTTCCCCCAGAAGCAGACTCTGAGGCAAGGGTTCACATGCAAGTAGTTTATTTAGGAGATGATTCCAAGATGCACCAGTAGTGGAGGGGAGAAAGGCAGCCGGTACAGGGTGTGTTGTCAAGCAGGTTGTCACTGTGGGTGACTGGAGCTTGGTCTCACTGGAGACGAGTATAGAAGAGAAGTCTTGGAGTTATCCCACCAAAGGGGCAAAGGGATCAGGGTGTTTACACACTAAGTCTCATCATTCACTGGGCACTCACACCCAGTACTTCTAGCTAGCCACATTTTTGGAGGCACAACAGTGGCCAAAGAAGCCCCCAGGCTAAGAGCTGTAGGGGCTGGCAGTTGGAAATGTGGCCAGCATGCACTGAAATGGTAAAGGCTGCGGGGCTATGGCATGCAAGCATCTGCTACAACCAGGCATGGGTCCCCTGGCTGAAGGCTGCACATACTTATGTCAGAGTCTCTAAAAACTTGAACCAAGTGTCTTAGTTCATGTGTGCTGCCTGCTCTAACAAAATACTTGAGACTGGGTAACTTCTAAAGAACAGAAATTTATTTTCTCACAATTCCGAAGGCTGGGAAGTCCAAGATCAAGGTGTGGGCAGATTTAGTGTCTGTGAAGGCTGCTCTCTGCTTCCAAGATGGTGCCTTCTTGCTGTGTCCTCACATGGCAGAAGAAATGGAAGGGAATGAATGCACTCCCTCAAGCCCTTTTATAAGGGCCCTAATTCCATCCATGAGATTATGACTTAATGAGGCCCTCATGACTTAATCATCTCTTAAAGGCCCCACTTCTTAATACCATCGCATTGGTGAATAAGTTTCGGCATATGAATTTGGAGGACAGATTCAGACCATAGCACCAAGAGACACAGAAACTGAAATCGTACAGCGTGATTGCTTGAATTGAGAAGCTCCACTGAACTGGGATGAAGCAGCCTGTTTCAGCTACATGGATGCTGATGAGTAAACAGGAGCAAATCCATCTGCACTGGCAGGGAGGGGAAGGGGAAAGATAAGCAGGGAAAAGGAGAAATAATAGAACGTGTGGTCCCAAGAAGGCGAAAGGGATATTGACAGCCTTGGACCCTATCAGCTTGTTTGCAGTACCAGCCCCCAAACCACTGTTCCTCATCCCATCAGATTCCTCTGTGTCTTTTAAATAAAGTTCTCTGCACTCATATGTTTATTGCAGCACAGTTCACAATTGCAAAGATAGGGAGCCAACCTAAGTGCCCATGAACTGGTAAGTGGATAAAGAACATGTGTTACATACATACCACGGAGTACTACTCAGCCATGACAAGGAATGAAATAATGTCTTTTGCAGCAACTTGGATGAAACTGGAGACCATTATCCTAAGCAAAGTATCTCAGGAATGGAGAAACAAACACTGCATGTTCTCAGATATAAGTGGGAGCTAAGCAATGGGTATGCATGGCCGTACAGAGTGACTTAATGGATGTCGGGAACTCAGAAGGGGGAAGGGAGGATGAAAAATTATCTATTGGGTACAATGTACACTATTACTCAGGTGACAGGTAAACTACAGGCCTAGACTTCTCCACTATATAATTCATCCATGTAACAAAATCCATTTGTACCCCGAAATCTATTTTTTAATTTTTTTAAATTTTTTAAAAATTTCATAAATAAATAAAGGTCTCTTTAATTGAGCCAATGTAAGTAGGCTTATGCCCCTTCCAACCAAAATCTTTGACTAAGACCACCTATGAGGTCTTCTGTTAACATCTCAAATTTATTTTGTTTGTGTTTGTATTCTATACAGAGGTATATGGATTTCTAAGGCAATAGGACTGTTCCTGATGGATGCCCTTTTTAATTCCTTTCTCAGATTCACTCTACAAGGCATTTCCCTCCCACCCTCACCCCTTGCATTTCCCTTTGGTTCAGATCAACACATCTCACTGCAACGTTCTTCTCTGTCCTTATGAGAAGCATTTCCCCAATACCCCCTGCCTGCCATGACAGTGCATTAGGCCAAGATTCCCACCACATCATGCATCTTATGTGAGAATCCAGTATGAACCCTGATCCTGGGATTTTTCCAGACCCTGAGCTGAGGGTCAATTTCTGCTACCTCTTTGCAGCAAGTGTGGTGCAGGTGGGCTGATGATATGATCTTTAGATGCCATAAGATTGTGTGGTTAACCAGGCACCAGGAGAACCAGGGAAGGCCATCTGAACTCAGAGTCAGAGAGTTTCCTACAGGGTCTTTGCTGCATTGGTTTGACAGATCTTGGGGCTCAAAAGCAACGCCACAGCTCTCGGCAGCCTACGATCTGTCTTCTCGGGCCCTGGTAGCCACGATTCTGTGAATTACAGCTAAAAGCCAAGTATCCAAGGCCTGGAGCTTTCTCATTCCAGTTAAAGATCCTCAACTCTCAGTTCAGACACCCCCAGCCTAGTCTTGATTCAAACTCTATTCAGTGGGTCTGAGCTAGAAGCCCTCGATGAAGTCAGATTTTCTGGTGTTTTATTTTTCCAATTTGCAAATGTAGCGCTATGGTAATATAAGTTCTTTTACTTGGCTAGAAATTCTGCCTTAGCAGCATTTAATTAATGCATTACATTAGGAGTTTCAAATATTTCTTGGAAGTAGGTGGGAAATTAATACAAAACTAAATAAATAAGCATTTTGTTTCCTTAAAGCCAGTATTTTTGACATGCAGCAAATGCTTACCAGAGTAAAAACTCAATTCACTGGCGCCTACGCTAACTGAACTCCTGCAGTAATCAAGATGTATTTTGGACACTGAGCTTTTAAGGGAAAAAAAAAAGTACAAATGAAACAAACAGCACAGCTCCTTGAACTAAGCTGGTACTCTTGAGCTACTTGGTGATAGATTTTGTTTTTTAAATTTTAGTATTTTTTTAAATTATGACATTAACAGGTAATCATGGTGAAAATTTCAAACTTGATATAAACAATAAATAAAAGTTCCTCCTACCCCTATTCACCTCTAGTCCCAAGTCCAGAGATATCTTCCATTAGCAGTTTCTTCACTGTTCTTCTAGAATTTCCATGTATATACAAGTATACATACACCATAAATTTAGTTAATCTAATGCCATCATACTTAGCATATTATTCTGGCCTTTGCATTTTGAACATAATAGTATATTGGTGAAGTTTTTTTAGAAAAGAACTTAGATATATCCTGGACTCGGTATAAAATCAGCCTCTGTCTTTTAAATCTATAGTGCTATATGGAAAGAATTGATGTTCGGTGTATAACCCGGAGAATTACAAAATGCCAATTCACTAAACATTCAATTATGTTTAGTATCCTGTAGCAGTTAGCTTTTTCTGTGCAACAAACTACCCCATAAGTCAGTAGCTTAAAACAATAACCACTTATTTAACTCACGAATCAGTGGAGTGAGAATTTGGGCTGGGCTCAGCTAGGCAGTTCTGCTGGTCTCCGGTGGGCTCACTGAAGCATCTGTGGTCAGCTGCCAGGTCAGCTGAAGTCAGAGGGTGATGAGGCCACAGGTATCCCATAAACCAGCAGGCAAGCCCAGGGCTCATTCATGTGGCAATGGCCACAGGACCCCTGAGAGCATGAGAGGGCAAGCCACAGTACAGAAGCACTTCGTAAGCCTCCACTTTGCTAAGGTCCCATTAGCCAAAGCAAATCACGTGGCCAAGGTCAGAGTCCAGGAGTGAAGAAAGCGCTTCTGCCTCTTTTTGGGAAGGGGAGAATTTGTGGCCATTTTTGCAATCTACCACATATATTTGGGGGAGAGGAGGGTAGTGGGGAGGCAGGACCTCATTTAAACAGAAATTCAAATTAACCAATATCCCACCCTGGCTCTAAATGTTTGGAATGCTTTAAGCTTTATAGAAGTAGGAATGAGAATGTGGTCTGTTATGCGCACAGTTGGGCACCGGAGCTCTGGCTCTGAGGTGCCCTGGTTTATGCTAACAGTCATGTATGATGTACGCAGTAGAAACAGGAAAGGCAGCAAAGCTCTGGGCTCTTCTAGTAGATTCTTCCTGATAGTGCCCGCAAAGAAAGGGGTACAATAAACGCACAGAGACTACTAGAAACAGTACCCACAAGCGACTTTCTTTTGAGATTTGGTCCTTTGGTTGACAATAAGAAAAAAAAACTATTATATGATGGTATAATATCTTGAAATAATAACAGGATTTGCTTTCCTACATTTTTCCTCTTGCCTCTACAAGCCCTTGGTGCATGATGTCAGTGGCATTCATGGTGTGTGTGCATGTAGGAGGGGTGAGAATATAGCCTAAGACAAAGAAGCCATTTGAGTTTCGGCACAGAGTTTTAGAAAACTCAGAGCACAGGCCAAAGTCTGAAAGTCAGGACTTTCGATGACAAGCACAGAGCTCTTGAGAAAGCAAAGGTTTCTGCGTGCCAAGTGAATCAGAAGCTAAGGGGCCTGGAACACACACCGGAGCTGCAAACAACAGAGCAGGAAGAAGGCATGTTCCTGCCTCAAAGTAGATCAAGGTCGGGCCAGCTGATGAAAGGAGAGAAGTGGAAGGGAGGAGATTGGAGCTTAGACGGTGGTGGGCCCGATATCCGAAGGGGCCCCTAACTCAGCCCCAGCTAACCCCGTCGATCCTGGGCCTGGGACAAGATGAATGCGAGGAGAAAGGGCAGATCAGTCTGGGTGAATACCAGAGCGGAGGTGCTTTTCAGAGATGCCATAGGTCCAGCCCCAACAGGGCCTAAGGGGTAAAGCATGTGTGTTAGCAGGGGGGGTCTTAGGGCTGGGAATGAGAAGGATCTCAGAGAGCCACTCACAGATCAGCTTGGCCCAGAGCGGCTGAGAGCCGGCCAGGAGGGCGTGGAGAGTTTCCACAGCCAGACAAGGAAGCTGCTGAGGCACGCACGCACCCTGCCAGCTGGGTACAAAAAGGATACAGATGTTTTCCATGCACAGGCCATGAGGCTGGTACTAATGACCGAACACCCACGGAGCCTGCATCCTCACCAACCAGACAGGGCAGGACAGAAACCAGCCTTATACCAGAGGCCTCACTCCCGTGCCAGTACAGTGGTCAGCCCACCAGAGCTTAGAAGTATTGAAAGTTGGGGGCAGAACCCTAAACTGACTGAGTCTTTAAAAAATCTCTAAGTGCCTCAGTTTATGTGGAAGACTAGGTCAAGTTTTCTACAACTTGGTAGAATGGAGCAAGCATCAGGCCAATTTCAGTTCAGTTTCATAGAACCAAAAAATGGTATACACCTAACTTGGTGATTGTGGAATTTTTTACTAAAACTCCATCATTCCCTAATCCCTCCATCTACTGTTAGATTTGGGAGAGGGACCACTTGTTCATTCCTGGGAGATAAATAGGTATTTGCTAACTGTAATTGTGATTATAAGCAATGGAAATAAAAGTAATTGTGATGACTAACATATAGGGCGTGTTTGGCTATTGTTTCAAAAAGAGAAGCTCATGCAGACAGTACCCTAGCACTCCAGGAAGACTTAAGCATCTTGTAACTTGAGGTAACGACCCATCCAACATGACCATGAAGACTATGTGGCCAGAGCAGAGACTCAGGAGAGGGCCCTCCGCACTCCAGCAACCATCTGTGGCTCTCCATTGCCCAACATTGTGATCCTTTCTTCTTAGCAAAATCCCAATAGATAAAAGAGATAAACAAGGAGCTCTGCACTTGGTTTTCTTGCCCTCTGTATTGGTTAGGATTGTGTTGACCGTAAGAGAAATCCAGGATAGTACATAGATAGAATTTTATTTCTTGCTGACATAAAAGAAATCCATGATAGTCCTTGCATGATTGGTATGGCACTCCATGTGGTCAGGGACCCAGGTTACTACTATTTTGTTACACTGCCATGAATGGCTTCTGATGTCACTTCAGAATCAAAGATCTGCATCCAGCCAGCTGGAAGGGATAAAGTTTGCACCTCATCCCTTGAAGGATAATCCCTAGAACTTACATATGTCTCTTCTACTTAAACCCTGTTGGCTAAAATGTGATTACATGGCCACACTCAGCTGCAAGGGAACCTGGAAAATGTAGTCTTTATTTTGAGGATCCAAGGAAGTATCCTGCTAAAAATCAACGGTAGTATAACTAGGAAGAAGGGGAGAACAGATGCTGAGGCGCAAGCTGTCTTTGCCACAGTCCCCAAAGCAAAGTGACCCCACCCCAGGCACCTCTAAGGAGACATTGTACTCTGCATAAGTTTTTAAAAACCAGTGCTCATTGGAAAAATCCCAAACTCTTAATCCTGGTATTCAAGATGCCTCATAACATGAACCCAACTTCCCTTTCTGGCCTCATCTCCCATGGCCCCCTGTAATGATCTTTCTGCTGCACGTCAGAAGACTCTGTACCCACCTATGTACCCACACTCAATGCATCTGGGGACCCTGCTCATTCTGCTCCCTCACTCTAGAATGGCACTGTCCCATCTCCTTTCTAAAGCCTACATGTCCTTTATATAATCATAATAGGTATTCCACAAAGTCTCTTCACGTCCCTGGAAACAAGATGAAGAAATGGAGGCTGGGTGCTGATTAAATGAGAT
Source organism: Propithecus coquereli (assembly GCF_000956105.1). Taxonomy (NCBI): domain Eukaryota; kingdom Metazoa; phylum Chordata; class Mammalia; order Primates; family Indriidae; genus Propithecus; species Propithecus coquereli. The sequence goes on along the minus strand of NW_012141969.1, from coordinate 1,405,757 downwards.
GAATTTCTAATGTTTAATATACCAGACCCAAGGAATGCAGAATAATGGATGCCTGGCAACCGAGGGGACAGTCTCGGACAGTGGAACATAGGGCTTTATTTATCTTCATCAAGTCAATTCAACATTGTTATCATTGATACCAATAAGAACCCTGGTGACATGATGATAAAAGGTAATTTCAAATATAAATAAGATAAAAGTTACAGATAATATGAAACATGAAAGAAGAAGGAGTATGGATTCTGTCTTACTTGAATATTTTGGGACCCTGATTCCATCAAGATAAAATTTAATAGGAATAAATGTAATGTCCTGCATTTTAGCTCTAAGAGGTCAATGGCACCGGTCCAGAGCTTGGCAAGCATACGTAAAAACTCAGTTTCTAGATGACAGCAAGTTCACTGGAAGCCGTAAGTATGGCTACCTAAAAGGGTCATTAAATCTTAGGTTGAATGAAAAGAAACATAGTGTCCTTCAGAAAGAGAGAGAATAATCTAGCCCTCCTTTGAGGTGATCATATCAAATCTACAGTAGGCTGTATTAGTGGCCCCAATTCTTCAGTCCTCCTGTTATCCATGCCTTTGGCCATGTCGCTTTGAAGTTTCTCCCACAAAAGAGTCAGACATCCCCTCCTCCCTTGGCTTTAGGTTTGGCCATGTGACTTGTTTTGTTAGCAGGCTTGACATAACCAAAGTTTGGAAAAGCATTTGTACAACTGGACTTGTTCTCATGCATCTGCCATCTTCACAAGAAGAACATTCTCAGGCTGGCCCATTGGTCCCAGGAGGGAATGAGACACATTATACAGATTGAACAGCCCCAGCCAAGCCCAGGCTAGATCAGCTGACCCCAGAAATGTAAGCAAGTCCATTCAAGATCAGCAGAATTGCCCAGGCAAGCCCAGCCTAGATAAGCTGGCCCCCAGCTGATCCAGAGACTCGTGAACTAAATAAATGTTTATTTTTGCACTCCCCTGGGATTTCTGTGGTTGGTTGTTATGCAGCACTAGCTAGCTAAGTGAAATGAGAACTATGTGCAATTCTGAGAGTCGCAATTGATGAGGGACACTGACAAGCTAGAATGCATCAAAGGAGGGCAGTGGGAACCATGAAGGGTCACAGGGCCACAGGATATAAGGAGCAGTTGATGAACACGAAGATGTTTTCCAAACATGTGAAAAGCTGTCATATGAAAGAGGAGTTAGATTTTGCTATGGTCTGAATGCGTTCCCCAAAATTCATGTGTTGAAACTTAATGGCCAATGTGATAGTATTAAGAGGTGGAACTTTTAGGAAGTGATTGAGTCATGGGGGCATAGACCTCATGGATGGGATTAGGGCCCTTATAAAAGGGTTTACAGGAGTGGGTTTACTCTCTTCTGCTCTTCTACCACATGAGGGCACAGCAAGAAAACCCTCATCAGTCACTGAATGCTGGTGCCTTGACCTTGGACTTCCCAGCCTCCAGAACTGTGAGGAATAAATTTCTATTGTTTATAAATTACTCAATGTCAGGCATTGTGTTATAGCAGCACAAAAGAACTAAGACAGATTTACTGTTTGTAACAGTCGGAGTCCTAAGCCCTGTTGAGAGTAGTTACAAAGGTAGATCCCACGTTTAGAGCTGTCTAGGATTGAAACAAGTTTTCACAAGTTGTGAGTTCTTCTTTGCTAAATATATTCAAGTAAAGATAACAGGCGGCCCCCGTGGGCAGGTTTGTTGGTAGAGAGATGTCCTCTAAGGCTCCTTCCAACCTTGAAATACTTTGAGAGACCACCACCTGCCCCACAAAGCATTTGTTTCACTGCTGTCCTCCTCAAAGTATTTATTCCACTGTCACTCTCCCTGCTGGTCTCTGGCTTCCTGTCTCTGCTACCGAACACCCCTCCCCTGTCCCCTCTTGGGCTGTTTCAGTTCCTCAGCAACACCTCTCCCCACTGCTGCATCTGAGGTTTATGTTCTCAGTTTCGATGATGAAAACAGGGCACTACTCACCACACCTGGCTACATGTTGGGGAACAGCTCCTGTGGTTTTCCTGAGAGGACCCCAGTTTGTGCAAGCCCCTGTCCCCACTGTCTATGGTGTGACACTCTCCCCCCAACCCCCCACACACATCATTCCCCGCTCTTGGTCAGCCAGAATCCTCAAACAGATCTTCCTTCCTCAACCAAAACTCGCCTAAGAATGACTTTCTAATATTAGTGATTTATAACTTAGCATGAATTGAAACCCAAGTCCTATCCCTCTCCCAGCAGCACTTGGATTTGAAGCGCTGTCTCTTGCTGTGGAATGAAGTGTGGTGAACCTTGGATCTTGGTCAGAGAAATTACAATAGCCTTGCACTTTTCCTTTGGGAGCTGGCCTCACTAGGCCTCCTCCAGCCCCTGTTTTTACTTTTATCAATAAGGATTTAAACGGCGTGGGGCACTCCATGTGCAAGTGAGTGCCTCTGACACCAGCCCAAGCAGGCAGCCGAAAACAGAAAATATTAGTCAACAATCTGATATTTCCAAGTAATCCCACATACTTGGGGGTGGGTAGAAATAGTCTTCAGTCTGGGCCTTTTCAAAAGGTCATTTTTTTAAAAAATGCACTAACAATGGGGGAAAGTCAAGGTGGGGAGACAGACAGAGTGTCCCACATTAGCAGCCCAGCTCCTGTCAAGCATGTTTCTGTGAGAAGCAAAGCCCAGTAGTCACAGCAAGTGTGTGGCCCGGGCTTGTCAGACCTATTGATTGACTGCTTGCAATATTGCAGGTGATTTAAAGAGTTCCCCGCCACCTTGTTTGTTTAATGTCACCTCCATATGAGAATGTCAGCCTCTGACATGTTTGACTTCTCCACAGGACAAATGCCAAGCCACGTGCAGTTGTCCCACCGACAGAGATTGCTCCTTACCCTCCATAACGACAACGATGCCAGCAATTTCTAAATACTTCATTTAAAAGAAACACTAACTAATTCTTGATAATCTCCTGATCAGTGACATAACACGATTCTGGCATGGGGCCAAGAAAGCTTACCCCTTTCGGGTTTTTTTTGTTTGTTTGTTTTTTTATCTATACTTGTGAAATCTTCCCAAGCCGTGTCACACTTAGCAGTGCTGAGGAGCGGCTGCTTTGGGAGCGAGGGGGAGTGAGTTGGAGGGGGCAGGGCGTGAGCGAAGAGACGAGCCAGCGGAGACTGTCTGGGGCCAGAGGCCAAACTTGGCCAGCCCAAGACAAACACAGCCTGGAGATAAAAAGAGGAGAGGAGGAAGCGCAGCCAGAGATGGCAGAAACAACAGAGATGGATAATAAACAAGAATCAGAGCTGCAGAGGCGGGAGCGGGGGCGGTGGGGGGGGGCAGCGCGGGCTGAGGAGGAGAAGCAGGCAGGGAGCACCCCCAGAAGCAAGGGTGTGCGGAGAAGAGGAGAGAGAAAAGGACAGAAGAGGAGAAAGATGGGGACAGGAAGACCAGCGTGGAGCAGGAAGAGTCTGGAAGACAAAAATGGACAAAAGAGAAGGAACAGGGCACGACTCTGAGGAAGAAAATACAGGAGGGGGAAGGGAAGAAAGGAAGGGAAACGCGGGGGCAGGGGGGGCCCTGGCCAGTAAAGGAAAGCGGCCAAAGCGCTTAGTGCCTGGGGAACACCCAGCCAGAGGCGCGACCGATTCTTTTCAACGGGAGCAAAAACCTCCAACCTAGTCTGGTGCATTGTTGAAGCATAATAAATTTTTGGCACTTTTAGAGCAGATGTAAGAAGAAATTAAGTTCAGATTTAAATTCAAGCTAGTTTTTGTTAATGTAATATGTTCTGACCCTGATGTAGAGAAACAAAACAAAACAAAAAAGATCTTGAGTCTCGCTCTGTTGCCCGGGCTGGAGCACAGTGGCAACATCATAGCTCACTGCAGCCTCGAACTCCTGGGTTCAAGCGATCCTCCCACCTCGGCATCGGAAAGTGCTGGGATTACAGGTGTGAGCCACTGTATCCGGCAAAGAAAGGTCTTTATGTGTGTCTAGAGCCATGGTTCTCAATTGGGGGGTAAAGGAGGGATTTTGCTTCCCCAGGGGATATTTGGCAATGTCTGCAGACATTTTTGTTTATAACAACTTGGGGTGGGGTGCTGCTATTGGCATCTAGTAAGTAGAGGCCAGGATGGTCGCTGGACAGCCCCCACAACAAAGGACAGCCCCCCACAACAAAAAATTATCTGACTCAAAATAGCAACAGTAGGTTGAGAACGAACTGATGGGCAACGGCAGCATCCCCCTGGGAATCTCAGGCCCACCCCAGACCTACGGAATCAGAAACTTTGCGTGGGGTTGGTGGGGTCAGGGGCGCAATATTTTATGCTTTAACCAGCCCTCCACATACTTCTGGCACATGCTCAAGTACAAGAAACCCTGGTCTCCAGCTGTACTTTCCAGTACAGTAGTCACTAATATGTAGCTATTTAAATGAATTAAAACAAAATAAAGTTTAAAAATTCAGTGCCTCGATCACACTAGGAAATTTCGAGTGCTCAGTAGCCACATGTGGCTAGTGGCTACCATATTGGACAGCACAGATATGAAATATTTCTATCACCGCAAAAAGTTCTAGAGCTGTGTTCGCCAAGCCTTTCTCATGAACAGGAAAAGCCAGCAAACACGCAGGTTGAGGAAGAAGGTTTCTACCCCACCATCTCTACACAGATGCATCCTGAATCTGAGCTACGGCAGACATGGGACCATGAGGTGCGTCTGAAAGAGTCCTGGGCTGAGGTCAGGAGGAAGAGATTTGAATTTGGGCATCAGATTTACAAAGGTGTGGCACTGTCATGTCGTGATTCAGAGACACAGTGCCAGGAATTTTACCCTTTTGTGCCATGGACTCCTTTGGCAGTCTGGTGAAGCTCACGGACTGCTTCTCGAAAGGAGGCTTGTAAAGGCATATGATAAAATAAAATTACAAAGAAAACCAATTACGTTGAAATGTAGTTATCAAAATAAAAAAAACACAGTTGCGATATTGTAATATATATGCTTCTTTATTAACACAGTAATTAATAAGATAGAGTGGCAGGTCTAATAACTGCTATAATTTCAAAGAAGTGATAAGTGAAAATGATATTTTGCAATCTGCGCAACAACGGTAATATGATATGAAATATCTGAGATTTCTACTGGAGACAAGGTCTCAGGTACTGCTAATACTGCCGTGATTTGTTGCCTACGTTCATAATTGAAGGAAATGCTAAATCTCATTAGAAAGTTAGTAGAAATAAAGAGGCGATTTTTTTTTTCCCATCCAAGTTCACAGCCTGACGGATTTGGAACCTCTGGTGGAGTGGCTCCACTATCCCCGCACGCCGCTGGTAGAGGGTGAGCAAAGACAGAGAGAGGAGAGGCTCACAAGGGAAGTTTTAGGGGCCAGGCTTGGAAGTGGCAGTGTCCTCGCAGAACTACTCCCAGGGGCCTGAGAAACGGGTGCCCTGACACAGGTGGGCACATTCGGTCTTTGTCACACCTAGCTACCTCGAAGATCAAATAAGAAAATGGCTATGAAAGCATTTTGTCATACCGGAAAAAGAGTTTGATTTACTGAAGGCAAAATTGTCGTGAGGACTGGAAATGCTATGATAGGAGCGCTTCTTCCTCCAGCAGAGAGCTGGAGAGAGGAAACGCCAGATTGGGGGGAAAGAGTTTAAAGGGCATTTCCAAGACTTGATATTTCAGCTTTAATACCAAGGCTACTCCTGCACCATTTCCACAGCAGACCCCACGATCCCACCCCTCCCCTCCCCCACCCCAGAAAAACCCAGAAAAGTTCCAGGACTTTAGGCCTGGTACAGCCCACCTCCCTCGGTCATTCAAATTGAGGCCTGGCAAGGCCCCCAGGAGGGAGGTAACAAAATTAAAAATAGCCTCTCCTCCAAGGAAAAAAATTAAAAATAGATTCCAACCCACATGAAAATTTGGGTGGAAAGAAAGGAAAGGAAAACAAAATGAATCATCTTTATGTGTTTTGCTGAGCGAGAGCCCGTTGCCATGACTACGGGGCCCTGTGTGTAGGCCTGGTCTTTTCCAGCAAGTTCAAGGCCCGCCAAAGAGCCAATGGGGGCGGCCCCATTACCAATATGTTATAGCCATCGGATCTGTGATCCCCCAACACAGTTGCTGCCACCAAGCAGGTCGTATTAATGACTGTCACAGTTAATTTAGTGTTTCCTTCCATTGTGATCTATCACTGTAATTGAGCAAACAAGAGAACTTGCCTGAGTCTCCTGGGAGTTTAGGGAAATCTTGCCTGGTTTTGCAATCTAGACTGGGGAGGTTACGCGAACTTATGGAGGAGGCTGATCTTAAATCACTGAGTGGGAAAGCCAGCTCTCCAGCCGGCATCAGTCTGCCGCTGCCTGCCTTCCTGGTGGGCTCGCTGGTGCTGCACGCGAAAGCCCCCTTGAAGGCAAGGAAAGGTGAGAGGATCAGCAAGGCCCCATGGCCTCAGTGGCTGGTCAAACAAAGCCGGGACTGTGGCCCAATCCCCTGGGCAGGTGATCGGCTTGGGAGACAGTCCCCCAGATTCAGAAGGGATATGTTCATGACATCCCCTTCTTAGAACTGGAGTTTCAGACCTTATCCTAAACTGGAAAGGGCAGCCTAGGGCTTTGGTGAAGGCTCTTGTCTCATATGCACTTTTCTAAAACAGTAGAAAACCCAATATATTGAAAATTCAAACTTACAAAATAAATAAGATGAAGGTTGGAGGAACGGAAGACTCACTTTATAAAGAATTCTTCACTTCAAAATAATTGGCCTGGAAATGTTCCCTACAGCAGACAAAAGAGACATGTCAGCCAAATGCAATATCTGGCCCTAGACTAGATCCTATACTAGAGTAGGGAAAATGTTACAGGAAACATTGTTAGGACAATAGACAAAATTGGAATATGAATGGTAGATCAGGTTAAAAGATTATACGTAATGATAAATTTTGTTGAAGTTGATAACTATACCTTTGCTAGCTATACTGTGGTTATATAAGAGAATATTCTTATTCTTAGAAAATACTTAAGTATTTAAGAGTAAAGGGCCATGACATATTCAAGTGCTGAGGTCCGAATGTTTGCATCCCCCCAAAATTCATGTGTTGAAATCCTACCGATGTGTTGGTATTAGGAGGTGGGGCCTTTGGGAGCTGATTAGGTCATGAGGGTGGAGCCCTCATGAATGAGATTAGTGCCCTTATAAAAGAAGCCCCAGAGAGCTTACCCCTTCTACCACATGACGACACAGCTGGAAGGTGCCATCTATGAATCAGAAAGCAGGCCCTCACCAGACACTGAATCTGTCAGCACCTTGATTTTGGACTTTCCAGCCTCCAGAAATGTAAGCATTGAAATTCTGTTGTTTATAAGCCACCCAGTTTATGGTATTTTGTTATAGCAGCCCGAATGGACTAAGAAAGCAACTTACCCTCAAACAGTATGGAAAAAATTCGTGTGTGTATGTGTGTGTACGTGTGTATAGCTAGGTACAGAGAGAGGGTATCTAAACAATAAAGCAATGAGGCAAAGGTAAAATGTGAAAAATAGGTGAATATGGATAAAGGGTATTTGGCTGTTGTTTTATCAAAATTGGCTTCAGTTTCCTTTTAAATAGCCTTCCCAGTGTGTTTAAGCATAATTTAATTCTGCAAAATTCAATTTACACTCAACTTTTTAGCGACAACTCTGATACAAGAAACTCAAGTACATCTGAGATTGTATTCCTCACATCTTTCATATATAGCAAATATACTCTAGACCAGGCTGTCCAACAGAAGTTTCTGTGATGATGGAAATGTCAGATATCTGCACCGTCCAATATGGTAGCCAGTAGCCACATGTGGCTATTGAGCATTTGAAATGAGGCTAGTCCTAATGCAAGATGTGCTGTTAAGTGTAAAATACATACCAGATTTCAAAGATTTGGCGTGAAAAAAGAATGGAAAGTATTTGGGGTGTATTGGGTTAAATATATTAATAAAATCAATTTCACCTGTTTCCTTTTAATGCAGCTTCTAGAAATTTTTGAATTACTTACATGGCTCACATTTATGGTTCATTCATATTTCTATTAGCAGAATTGCTCTAGAAAATCATGGAAGATAGACTGCTTCTGACTTGCCTCTCCTGGTCCAGTCAATCTGGCATCGTGAATATTATGGCGGAATAATGCCTGATTTTAGGGTCTCCAAAGGGCAGGATCCTTCAGAGCCTGAGAATAGGCAAGGGAAAGAGTTGGTGGAGAAGTACTGTAAATAGAGGCAGCATCTTCTAGGGGAGATGTTTAGTTCAAAGCCCACAGGCAAGAGAGGGCCTGGTGGGTTTGAGACACAAACTGGAGCTCAGAGTGGGAGGAGAGTGGCAAGAGCTTGGGTTGGAGATGTGGGCCTTTTAAGCCCCACTGAGAAGCTTGCACTTTTCTCTAAGGCCAATAGGAAAGCATCAGAGTATTTTAGGCAGGGAAGTGCCCTCATCCAAACTGAGTTTGTGAAAGATCATTTTGGTAATTCCCTTAAGTCTGGCTGTGTGGTAGAGATTGCAGATTTCTACCACTGTAGAACATCATTGGAGTGATCACTCAAGTCCCTGTTCCCTCCAGCCAGAAAACCCTGACCAACAGCTCTCGACCAAAAGAAAGAACGGGGCCTCATCCAGGATAGCCCCAGTGTAGCTGACTATATTTTCCAAAAATGCCCATATCTTGGCCCCGTGTGTTCTAGCACCTTACACTTCCCATCAGGAGATGGAGTCTATTTCCTGTGACTACTTCCATCAATGGTGTTCAGCGGAAGTGACACTATGTAACTTCCAATGCTAGGCCATAAAAAGGATACAGCTTCCACATGGCTCTCCTTGGGGACACTTGCCCTTGGAACCCTCACCATGCTGGGAGGAATCCCAGACTACACAGAGAGGCCACAATCAGCTAAGGTCTCAAGGCCGACAGCTAGCTTCAACTGCCAGACATGTGTGTACACAAGCTTTCTGATGGTTCCAGCCCCTAGCCTTTGAGTCTTCCAGCTGAGACAAGAGATAAGCCATTTCCGCTGTGCTCTGTCCAAATTTCTGACCCACAGAATCTGTGAGCATTAAGTGAATGGCTGTTTTAGGCCACTTAGTTTGAAGGTTATTTGTTTTGCAGCCCTAGTCCTTGGAACATCCAGAGTGTAGCCATAAACATCCAAGCTTTACTGAAAGAGGGAGGTAGCTGCAATGCATGCTGGTACATGGGGGTGGGGCCTAAGCAGTAGCTAGCCAACCCACTAGCACATTGTGGGGCAGGGCACAGATCAGCTGGTATCCCACTGAGAGCTTAGCATTTAGCTGCTGGTAGGTAGTTCTCAATGGAGTTTTCTAGAATTATCAGTGGCTTGGGCAACTTTGTAGAAGAAAAAGTCAAATAAAATGCAGAACAGATTTAAAAGCACTAAGTTTGACATTAAATAGGTGTTAAAATATGTGTCATCTCTATTGCCTTTCAGCTCTAGAGAACTCCAATCATGACAATAATTAATATAATGGCTTGATTTATTGCACTCTTCCGAAGGATCATATTTATTTCATCATTTTAAAATGTTTGAATCACCCAGGCAGGCTGGCTAAGGTAAAAGATTGTGGAGAATGTTCTGCCAGGAAAAAAAAAAAAGAGAAAGAAAGACAAGACATAATTTATAAAATTAGTAACGTAAAGGAAAAGTGACTGTCCGTGGACTTGAAAAATAAGCTGGCTCTAGGCAATCTTGGAGGTGAGGTCAATTTTTAAAAACATAAAAGAAGCCAAAAGCTGAATTACTTACGTGGTCAGATGGAGTGTTCTTGTGAACTGGTTGCCTACTGCTGTCTCCTGACTCAGCCTATGTTTGCTAAAACGCCTGACAGTGCCCCAAGGAGGGAACAGTGTTGTTGGCCTTTGTAGCTTGGGTCACATGGGGGATGGGGGGTAGTGGCAGGGGTCCACCCATGTGCAGTCACCCACAAGCACACACTCTGTTCTCACCCTGTACCAGAAGAACGCCCCCTTCTTGCCCGGACGAAATGTCCTCACCTCAGCCTACTAAAGTGAGTCACTGTGTTGGGTGGGGGCGGGGAAGCACAGAGGAAAGGCCCCTCCCAGAGAAGGGCAAATTTGTGCCCGAAGTGATCAACCTTTTGAGTGGGAGGGGGAAGGAGAATGCTGGGAACTCTCATATGGATGTTCTCCTGACTCTGACATCTTTTAATCCTTACGACAAGCGTATGAAGGAGATCTTTGTAATCCCCATATTACGGATGAGAAAACGGAAGTGGAATCTCTGGGTTTAATTTCCCAAGACCACAAAATCAAACATTAGAAAACAATAATAATCAGATATCAATAACTACTATTTTTTTTTTTTTTGAGACAGAGTCTCACTCTCTTGCCTGGGGCGAGTGCCGTGGCGTCATCCTAGCTCACAGCAACCTCAAACTCCTGGGCTCAAGCGATCCTACTATCTCAGCCTCCCGAGTAGCTAGGACGACAGGCACGCGCCACCATGCCCGGCTAATTTTTTCTATATATATATTTTAGCTGTCCAATTAATTTCTTTCTATTTTCGCTCTTGCTCAGGCTGGTCTCGAACTCCTGAGCTCAGAACGATCCACCCGCCTCGGCCTCCCAGAGAGCTAGGATTACAGGCGTGAGCTACCGCGCCCGGCCTGATATCAATAACTACTATTTTTGAAGCCCTTACTATGGACCCAGGAAGTACTCCTAACAACTTCACTTGCATTATGTGGATATCATTATATGCAATGTACAGAGGAGTGAGGCTAAGAGAGATAACTGATCCAAAGTCAGAAGACCACCCCCTCCCCCAAATTATCCCCAGGCCTCTGTTCAGCCCAGAGAAATAGCAGGGCTGCACCAAGGTTGTGAATGAGGCAGCAGGACCTGCCAGAGAGAAGCACCTGGGAGGGAAGGACAGTACTAATGGGTGTAGTGCAGAGAGTGTGTCCCCTGAGACAGACACAGAGAGAAAACAAGCCACAGCAGTGTCTCTGCGGATGGTGGGCCCAGGGATTCACAGCCTAATGAACTAGATCATGAAATCTCATTTGCGTGTTCGATAGCTCCTGCCATGCGCTCAGGTTCACTTAGGACGAAAAAAAAAGGAAGGGGCTGGAAAGGGCTCGTTTTTCGTGCTTTCAAAGCATGGGAAGATTGATAGGGAGAGAGGTCCCAGGGGGCCTCCCCAGGAGACAGGCGTGGCCCAGTAAGGCTGAGAGAGCTGGGAGGCCTGAAAGTCAGCACCAACAGCTGGATGGATGTCCTACACGAGCCATGGCCAGCACGACAGCCTGCGCGGAGCAGGGCTCGCTGCCGACAATTCATAATTTAATTTACTGAGAAAGCAGCTACGTGCATCCTCCTACGATCTCCCAGCAGGAGGATGCTGTAGGAGGGTGGCCATGGGGCCCCCGCAGAGCGGCGCTTCTCAAACTATCTGTGGTAAAGGATCAGTTGTTTCTTATTTTTTTGTTTTCCCAATCTGTCACCAACAAATCTTTGATAAAGTACAACAAAAATGAATTACTGGGAAAAAAATGAAATTGAAAAAAGCCCAAAGTTTTAGTATTTGGATTTCAACAGACGTAAATTGACTCTGTCATATTGTTAGAGAAGTTTTTAAATGCTTATTCTCAGTTTCTGCACTATCTTGTCACTTACAGGTAACAGATTGTTCTTGAACCAGCCCTGGCCTGTGGACCACCCCTTGAGCAGGGCTGCAGCAGAAGACTCCAGAATGGCTACGCAGAGCCTCCCACCCCAAACTAGGAATGGTGAGACATCTTTGAAGAGGAGATCTCTGGGCAACGGGTTTGGCAGGACACAAATGCATGGCAGCCTTTAGCCGAGGATAAAATTCTACAAATGTTGATGCTTGTCACATTTTTACTCATGGCAATCCCCTGAGGGACAGAGCTAGGACACATACTGTATGTGGTCTTCCTTAAATGGGGAAACCAAGGCTCAGGGCGGTATGGGACTTATTCAAGTTCACAAAGAGCTTGTGAAGCCCAGGTCTTCCTCATTTCCCATAACCTCTTAAACCAACTTCCTCATTCTGGTGAGAGGATACCATTCTCTTCTGCAGGGTTCCCTCTTCTCTGTGGTTGCCGACAGCTTCCGTGGGTGTCACTCAGCTTCCTCCTAACTCTCCTACCTGCCTCCCTCACTCCCACTTCCATAAGGAATGGGAGTTTCAGCCCCTCCCAAAGCAGAGAGCTGAACAGGATGCCCAAATCGCAGAACCTCTTCTTGTTGGAGACAGGAACCAGGAGATCCACGTCCGATATTTCCTCTCACCCAGTGTCAAATTGTACCTTCTGGACTTCAGAGGGCATCTGGAACCACTGGGGTCTGGACCCTCTGTGCCCTTACTGTAGCACCCTGCTGTGTGAGCCTGTTTTCCTTGTCACACTCAGAAGGGAAGGGGCTGTGCAACCCTCTCTCCCGTCGAAGCCATCCACAAGCCCATGCTATAGACCAATCACCATCTCCTGGCTTGGCAGCTGCCAGCAACAGAAAAACCTGCTTCGGCCAGTTCCATCTTTGCCAGCAGATGTCACTATAGCCTGACCTCAGGTTACCAAAAATGAGCCCCTGATTTTGATTTTAAAGCTCTAGGAGGACCGTAGGTAAACAGGCGCCCAGAAGATACATTCCTTTTGCTCTTTTTCTTTTCTTCCTATGGGGCAAACTTGCTGACTGCCAGAAAGATGGTTTTTATGCCTCTGTTTTACCATCTGTAAAATGGACATTTCCCACACGTTCCCTGCTTTTCCTACAGGGATGCTGTGGGATTCCAGAATGACACTGATATTCCAGAACTAATTGGTTTCCCTCCTCACAGAACCTGTTATTTCCTCAAACAGAGGCTAAAATCAGAGCATCCCTATGATAACTGACTTACCTTGCATTTGCCTTAACAGGTACCCGGAACCACCTCCACCTACTCCCGTTTCCATAGTAACAGAAAGGTCCAAAAAAAAAAAAAAACCTCTAACAAAATAAGACACCTAAGAGGCATAAACAAAATATGTGATGGTGTGGGAGGCTGTAAAGTTTTTATTGCCACCTGTTTGGGAAGACCTGCATAATTCGATCGTGCTCCTGGCATTTGTGAGCGAAGCAATCACCCCAAAGTTGTGGCAATAAAGCCTTTATAGCCCCCCATGCTGGCACGCCCCGCTTTCTAGGTACAAAGCCCCAGTTTGATAAACTTCCGCTTCTCACATTTGCATAATGGAAACGGACGAGATTTTAAACCCAGGCTGTTGGGAGGCATAACTCGCAGCTCTCCTGGAAGTGAATCACGAGCTCGCCTGGGTGGAGGTGGCTCCGAGAGGCACCAAGCCCCGCCGACGGGACCACAGGACAGGGCAGGAGCGCCAGGAAAGACCTTCCCGGCTCCCTCAGACCTGGGGCCAGGCCGGGTTCTGGTAGAAGGTCACATTGCTCCTGGGTCAGAGAATCAGAGAATCATTGTAACATCAGGAGTGCCCTTGTAGTGAGCACACTGGCGGAGACAGCGTGTCTGGGGCAAGTTTGGGGCAGAGAGGGTGGTTACGAACCAAGTAAGCATCTGATGTCTCTCCCCATCCTTGCCCCCACCCCCACCCTGCTTTCTGGCACCCTCGCATTTTCTGGTACCCTCTCCCTCAATCTGCCATCCACCTCGCATTACTCCCACAATTTTTTGCAGAATATGCCCGTTGGGGACGGGGGCGGGGGGGGGGGCCTGGGGTAAGGAGTGGCGGTGGCTGCTCTTGGTGCCTCCTCCTCTCTGGAGATTACTGCAGCCCTGCCGGCGCTCAGTGGTAAAAGTTTGAACGTGTCTACAGAGCTTAATCAAATGCTAATTCCGTGTGGTGAAAGAATTTGCTGGAATCTGCAAGGGAGCTCCTGGCAGCAAGAAAATGCGTTGATTCACTCCCAAATCTGCTTTGCCCAAGCCGGGTGCGATTTAGACTGTAAAGCTGCATTAAATCACAAAGTGCTGTGTGGATCACACAGCCATCCTTTGTGTCGTTAATGAAGGGAAAAACAGGGCTTTATTCTGAAGCTTTGTGTATAATCAGATGCCATGTTGTAAAGCTCTGGAAAACACACCAGAAATCATAATTGGGAGGAAATAAAAGGGTTAGTCCAAAACAGCATATGATTTAAATAAGAAGGAAAAAGAAACTGCCCCCAAGATTTGTGCGTTTCAAGAATCAACTTTTAATTCATTCGCAGGGAGATTACAGAAGGGGAGGAGCAGCCTTTAAAATAGTATGAAAAGCTAGTTTAGATGTAAATGAGAGATAATGGGCTTTCACCAGGAAATAAGCAAGGGGGCCAAGTTTGTGCCCAGGGCAGGGGGGATGGGGGGCTGATCTTGGTCTGCAGAGCTCAGAAGCCCTCTAGACCCAGACGCTGCAGAGAACATGGGGTCTGTGGCCTGGTGGAAGAAAGGGGACGTTTCGTGGCACAGGGTCAGGTACCCGGCATTCAGAGGAAGAAAACGGAGTGCTGGCTGCCTGTGGTGGTCCCCAAGGGTTCTAGGGCTTGGCCAAGTGGGGTGTTGGGGGGGTGGCGAAGCTAGATTGTTGATTGTTGCTTTAACATGGAAAATCTCTTTGGTGGGAACAGTTTAAGGTGGCTAAGGAAAGGGCTTGAGGCTCCTATGCTTGTCTTACAGCTGGAGTTAAGGAGCGCTGTGCCGAGCCCTCCCCAGCCCTAATTCACTAATGATTTGCTTATTAGTTCGGATCAGGGAGCCAGCTTCTGGAGAGATGTGAATTGGCATTGATTTAATCCTCTTCCCAGCACGCGCTCCCAGCCCAGGGTGAGGCTGGGAGGGGAGAGGGGGGCTGCCAGCCTGTTCAAGAGCAAGTTGCTGCTTCTCGTGCCTGGCTTTGTCTGCTTCCCTCACCATCTGCTCTCAGGCAGAGAGGAGCCATGGGTGAAGGGGGCGAGCCCCAGAGCCCGCACCCGGGCTCTAGACCTGGTTGACTCCGGGCGATGCTGAGCTCAGTGGCCTCCTGGGGAAATACAGCGTGTGGATGAGATGCCGTGAGCTCCAGCATCTCTAATTAGATAGACTGGGGCCTCTGGAACGTTTTAGCGGGGAGTAATCCTGCCCACAATTCATTCGGTGTTCTGTGAGCCAGGTGCTATTTCATGTGTGATGTCACCAGCCTCTCGGGTAGATACCGTCATTATCCACACTTTACAAGGGAGGAAACTGAGCCTCAGAGAGGTTAAGTCGCACAGGTAAAACGTTGGAACGCAAGCTATGTAACTCCGGAGTCTTTGATCCTCAGCACCACACTATGTGGTTTAATCCGAGCTGCTTCTGTTCACACATGCCTTCTTCTCGTCTGATCATCCCTTTGTAAACTGCCGTCAAGAGCACTTTTCCCCATCCTTCTTCTAACCAGATAACTTAGTAATAGTCAAGGACTTAGTGTTCTAGAGCACACTGCCCATGGTTCATGTTAGTGACTGAGTGCCCTTTTCTGAGCATGACAAGAAGCACAACCCAGGATTTGTTTATTACAACCTGCCTGGCCTAATTATAGTCCCAGCTCCACACCTTTGCTCTGGCAGTTCCTGTGACCCACACTCCCTATCCTTCCCTTCTCCACCTGTCTAAAGCCTACCAATACCCCCATGGCTTAATGTCATCTGTTGGCAAGTTGACAGTCATCTTTGTCCCCACTCTGACCTCTTCCATGGAGAGTTCTCTTTTCTGTACAGCCATCGGGCACTTAACACACACCTTCCTGTTGCCCATCTTTTCATATGTACCTGGGCTTACTTTTCTTGCCTCCTCTGTCTGGCTGAGCTTTTGAGAATTGGAACTGAGTCTTCTGCTTCTCTACATTTCTAATTCTACGGTCTCTTGAACATAGTAGGCCCTCAGAAAATACTTGCCAGTTGACTGATTACTAACACATGGCACTAGACTTGTGGAAATCTCTGGTGGGTATCTTTTCAATCCCTGTCAACCCAGCTACTCCTCAAAAGAGACCCATTACAGATTTCACTCTGTTTTAGCATGCTGTTAAAGGTCCAAATAAAGTGAGAGTTTCCAAGAAATCCCTGCAGTTGACTGGTCCTGAAGTCAGTTCCAAAAGAGATCAAGCAGCATTTATTAAACTCCTACTGTGTGCTCAGACACTGCACTAGGCATTGAGAATATCAAAATGAATGAGATATAGGGATTGCCTTTCCACCTGGAACATTATAACCCGAACCACACAGCCATTGTGTGGGTCTCGCCCACTAAATGGTAAACTCTGTAAGAACTGGGATCATGCCCAGTTTTGCTCACTATTCTATCTCTAGCACATTGCACAGTAGAAGGCACGCTCGGTAAATACACGTGGAATATGAACATGCAGAGACTTTGCCATGTTACCTCATTTAATCTTTACCACAATGCGGTGAAATTAGTACAATGATTTCCATTCCAATGATGAAAAGAACAGGCTCAGTGACTTTACATAAGTTTCTGGAGGTCATAGGCAGGTGCAGGCAATGGGGAGTCAGACCCATGTCAGTCTGGCTCTAAACTCATTTACCACACCCCTCACCTAGGACTCTCAGGACACCCTCCTAAGTTGGTAGAAGATGGATCAGAAAGGTATGAGCCAATTCTAAGTGTAGGTTACCATTGTCTCCTTGACAGCCAATTCGGAGCCCAGCTTAAAAGGAAGTGCTCAGAACGAGCCAACCCAGCCCTTGGTTGCTAAATGCCATTTCCCATCAAAAGGAACCAGCCTCCTTGGAGAAACAGATTAAAGGAGGCTAAAGAGACATGACAACTAAATGTCATATTGATCCTAGATTGGATTCTGGATCAGGAAAAGAACATGCTAGAAAGTACAGTATAGGGACTATTGACAGAGTTTGAGTATGGCCCTACACATTAGATATTTTTGTGTCAGTATAAATTCCTTGCATGTGAAAATGATTGTGTGGTTATATAGGAGAATGTTCTTGTTCTTAGGAAGCATAGGCTGAAATACATAGAGGCGAAGTGTTGTGATGCCTGTAAATTACTTTCAAACGGTCCGGGAAAAAGATCAGTAGATAGACAGATAAGCAAATATGGCATAATAATAATCTGTGACTCAAGATGTAGGATATATGGGTGCTCATTGTATTATTCGCTCTGTTGTTCTGAAGGTTTGGAATTTTTTGAAATAAAAATTGAAAGAAGAGAGAATTACCAAGAAATGGCCCTGAAAATCGTGTCCACATCCACCACGAAGGTCTGGAATGGGGGTTGGGGACCACAGAGGCACGTGCCTTGGTCACAGTAAGTGGACGGCTGCTGTGAAAATGGGCACATTAGCTGAAGTCCATTCTTACAAGAACACTCTCAAGAAGCTTCTATGGAAATGGACCATTTTTATAGGTGTTTTCAAACGTGAAACCAAATTAACTACTGTATACCATTAAATACAGAGCTCTACTTGTGAAAACCCTTGAGTGGTAACCCAGGACAAGGGGGAAGCAGGTTTGAGAGACCCCATCACCACTTCAGAGACTCAAATCTGGGCCACTTATTACCTCAAGTAACACCTAAATGTCAAAAGGCAAGGACAGAGCCAGAGAGCAAAGCTTGCCTGTGAATACAAATGGGAACAGGCTTTAAAAATAAAGCCGAGATTCAGGTTCCAATACTCCAAATGCCAATCAAAAGACTCATTTATTTTTTAAATATGTGGGTGAGAGTTCAGAATTACGTTTGAAAGGCCACTATCCGGAAATGAGCACAGGATCATCCTGTAGATTTCTGCACTTCTGTTTGTCTGCCTCAGCTTCGCTTTAGTGGTGTTTTTTGTTTTGAAGAATAAAGTGGGGAGAGGGCACTACTATTTTGAGGTTTTTAAAAATGAGCCTGTATTTGTGAATTCTTTTTTTTTAAATAAAAACTGGAGTGAAAGCAAAAGAATGGCTCAGACCTGGTCCTGAAAATATCTGTCAAAGGTAGGTCTGAGAGTGGAGATAGAATCTTTGTAATTAAGGAAAAGGAGGGGGTGGTAGATTTTAGGTCTAAAATTTTACCCTTAGTGGAACTTTGATGGCTGGAACGAACTTTTATGTCAACACTTTGAGGAAGGGGCTGAACCCAGGAAGGCATTCTGAAGACAGCTTCCCTGCTAATAAAAGTTGGGATGCATTAGCTTGGAGGCTTCTAATTTCTGTTGGTGAAGTTCTAGTGATGCTTTTAGTAGCTGGTGGCAGAACTTCCTCCTAAGACCAGGAAGTTGAGGGGTGGTCTCTGACTAGGGCAGCCCACAAAGCAAACGACCTTGTTCTCAAGTGGGAGGGTTCAGCTTACCACAAAGGAAAACCCTCACTGCCACGAAGACCACCCTGCTATCCCAAGCAGCCACTCTGAAAGCCAGGTATGGGCAGAAGTCCTTCTCAGGGCTCAGGGGAGCAAAGCCTCTCCTTCCTAGCTGGGCGCCATTTTGAAGCCCAGAACAAGAGCAAGAACCAAGCTGAAGAGAACCTGGGACAGATCCTGCCAACAGAAGATATTCCCACTTAAAAGAACAGGGACAGTTTATTGCTATAGGCCATGGCTATCGCTGTTTGGGTTTTGCTTTTGCTCGGGGGAGGTGGATGATTGCAGAGAATAGAGTCATTCAGCCTTCTGCTTTGCCTTCCAAAAGTTCTCACAGAGAAGAGTCCCTGGGCTGAAAGAAAAAAGGCCTGAGCCCTGAATGATGTTGAGGCTTTGGAATTTATTTAGAATGCTTTTTTGGTATGTTGCATTCTCTCATTTTGTAAATGTGCCATGTGCGTTCAAAAAGAATATGTAATCTGTTTGTTGAGTGTCAGATTCTATTCATATCCACTAGTTAAAGTTTATTAACTGTGTGGTTCAAATCTTAAATAGCTTTATTTTTTGTCTTCTTTATTCATCAGTTTTCAGAGAGATATCTTAACATCTCCAGCCATACTTCTTGGTTTATCTATTATATTCTTTATATTCTCAAGTTGTGCCCATGGTTGCTTTAAATACTTGAGGTTATGTTGATAATTGCATAGGATGTAAATTCTAATGAAGATAAGTATTTCTGTCTGTTTTGGTCTCTGCTGTATCCTTCAAACCTACAAAAATGCTTAGAATGTTGTAGGAATTTAATGTATTTTGCTACATGAATAAATGTGTGTTCATAATTATCTATTCTGGAACCATTATTTCTTCTCCCAGTACATACCATCCCCCTTTTCCCTTTATGGTGTCTATTGCCTTGAATTCTATTTTGTCTGATATTAAAATTGTTACCCCAGCTTTGTTTAGTTTTCCTGATATATCTTTCTTCCATTCATTGACTTTCTTTTAGTATTAAGAATACAAAATAGCTGAAAGTAAACAATAGCAGGCTGGATCCTGATCAGTGGGTTTGGCCCACTTACATTTATTGTAACTTCCATCATGAGTTCATTTTACCATCTTATTTCCCATTTTCTATTAAATGTAATTTCTTTTTGTGTTTGTTTTCTTCTGACTTCCATTGAAAATATCAAATATTTCTCTGTTAGTTAATAAGCTACACATTCTAAGTTTATTCTTCTGCTAACTGCCTCTAGCTTCAATTGATTTATTAAATGACACCTATACTGTGGCAGATTATATTTTCCAAATATGGCCCCAACAATGCCCCCATCTGACATTCTACATTCCATAGTGCTAGTCTACAATGGCACCTTGACATTCCTCCTATTGCGAGGCAGTTGAGGGTGGAACAATCCATATCCCTTCCCCTTAACTCTGGGTAGGCTTGTGATTTGAGTGTAACTTGAACACTATTAAAGTGACGCTCTGTGCCTTCCAAAACTGGGTCAAAAAAGGTGATGTAACTTCTATCTTGGTTGTTGGATCACTCATGCTAGAGTCCTGAACCACCATTTAAATAGTCTAACTACCCTGAGGCTGCCATGCTAGAAGCCCAAATAGCCCATGTAGAGAGACCACATGGAAAGGCCGTGAGACCAAGTGAAGAGAGAAAGGTGCCCGACCAGCCCCCAGTTGCTCCAGCCCCCTGCCATTCCAGCTCCAGCCACAGTCTAATTGTAACCACATGAGAGACTGTAAGCCAGAACCACTCAGCTAAGCCCTTCCAGAATTCCTGACCCACAGAAATCATGAGAGATAATAAAAGGATTGTGGTTATTGTGAGCCACTAAGTTTTAAAGTGATTTTTATGTGGGTATAACAACTGGAATAGATACATTCTCCCTGGAACAAGAGAAGTACCATAGCACGCTCTAACACCCGTCCTTCTAGTTTCTACCTACCCACCCCACCACTGTGTTGGTGTCACTAGAATTTTGCTCTGAATTGATATGAATGTACTTGGTAGAAGGGGATCTTTTACCTTTTTACAGAGCAATATACTTACTAAGTTATGAAATCATTGTCACTTTTCATATGTCTCATAACCGGGGTATTTGGTACATTTATTTTGATGTGTGATTTGGTATGTTTGTACATGCCATCTTATTTTGTCCTACTTACCACATTTCTTTTTTTATCATCCACTTCTTCTATTTTCTATTAGATGACTTGAGTTTTCCTTATTCTCTTTTCTCGTCTCCTGGTTTGGAAATTAGGCACTCTATTTCTATGCTTTTGATGCTATCCTTCAATTTTTAGTACACATGCTTGACATAACAAAGTCTTAAATTAATCAATAGTTCTGCTCTCATCCTGAACAACACAAGGACCTTAGAGCACTTAATTTCAATCACCTTCCTACATATTTTATGTTATTGTTGTCCTATTTTGTTATTATCTTTTTAACCCTTCAAATTAGACTACACTGCTGTTATTTCACACATCTGTGCTTGCCAATTTGTTTATTTAACATAGCTTCCTGCATCACACACTTACCTTTTAGGATCATTTTCCTTTTTTCTGGAGTATATCCTTTAGGAATCTTTCCAGTAATGATCTGTTAGTGGTAGAGAGTTTTTGTTTGTCTGAAAATGTCTTTATTTCGCCTTCATTTAACAAGGTATAGAATTCTAGATAAACTGTTTTCACTCAGTATTTTGAAGATACCATTCCATCATCTTGTGGCTGTTGCTGATGAGATGTTGGCTGCCAGTCTTAATGTCATTCCTTAGCAAGCAATCTGTCTCTCCTCTCTGATTGCTTTTAAGATGCTCTCTTTTTGGAATTCTACTATAATATGGCTAGGCTTTGCTTTTATTTATCCTGCTGAGGATACACTGTGCATTCTGAATCTGTGTTTCATCAATTCTGGAAAATTCCTACCTATTATTGTACTGAATATTGCTTCTCCCACATTATCTCTGTTTTTTCCCTCTGGAATGCCTATTAGCTGTATATGGGAATTTTTCATTCTATCTCCATATATTTCCACTCTTTTTTTTTTTTTCAAACATAGTCTTGCTCTGTTGCCTGGGCTAGAGTGCCATGGCATCAGCTTAGCTCACAGCAACCTCAAACTCCTGGGCTCAAGCGATCCTCCTGCCTCAGCCTCTTGAGTAGCTGGGACTACGGGAATGCACCACCACGTCCAGCTAATTTTTTCTGTTTTTAGTTGCCTGGCTAATTTCTTTCTATTTTAGTAGAGATGGGGTCTCGCTCTTGCTGAGGCTGGTCTCGAACTCCTGAGCTCAAGTGATCTCCCGCCTCAGCCTCCCAGAGTGCTAGGATCACAGGCGTGAGCCACCACACCCGACCTTCATTCCCTTTCTTATTTTTATTTCTCTGTGCTGCATTCTCTGACGTCACTTTCTGGTTCAATTATTTCTGTTTAACTCATACACTGAGATTCTTATTTCAATGACTATATTTTTTTACTTCTAGAAGTTCTTTTTTTCAAACATTCATGTTCTTTTTTATAGTGTCTGTTTTGTGCCTTAGGTTTTTATTGTTTAAAGGCATAGGCTTTCTATCATTTTAAACATGCTAATTTTATGGTCTCTAATAGATTGTTTTGTTATCCGAAGTTCTTGGGTGTCTAATCCTGCTGTCTCTTGCTCATGGTGGATTGTTTCTTCAACTGGTTTTGTATTTTTTAATTGTGAGCTCATCATAAACATGGCTTTATGTGTAGGAATTCTGTGAGGACTGATTGATGGGGTGTCCTTCTGTGACATTTTGTTTTTGTTTCTGCCAAGCTCTCCCAGGGTTTCACTATCATTTTATAATAATTTCTTAGCTTGGGACTCCTGGACCACAAGTAATGCATACTCAATTCCAAACCATCGTAAGATATAAGTCAAACATTTCTCAGGAGACACCTTTTTTACTTAGAGCTAGACCAAGACAGACAAGACCCTCTGAGTCAATGGGCAGATTTTTTTTCTAATCTGCCTTCACACAGAGGATTCTAGCTTCATAGAATGTATCATAGGTCCAACTTTTGCATCACAAGGACTCAAAGCATCAACTTCTGCCTAGTGAACATAAAATTGTCCAAGACCCTAGAGTACTGAATCAATGTCTCTCCCCATTCACCCCCATCCTCAGGCAGTCACATCATCATTCACAAGCTCACTGCCCTAGTTTTCAGTACCCTTTTCAGTTGCAGCCCCTGTCAATTTCCTGTGTGCTCATCTATTCATTCAGATAAATATTTTTTTGTATTTCTAGATAACTGTGGAAAATGGGGTTTCAGGTTATCTTGATCACAGTATTGCCAGAACTAGAAGCCAAAATTTATTTATATAAACAAATATGAAATCCACCAGTTTCTGAGATTCCTGGCTGTGATATTGATATTCTTTACTTCAGTATCTCTGACAGATAAATATACTGGTTTACATTTTTTGCACATATTTTTAAATATTGCAATCATAAGGGCTAGCTACTGCCCTAAGTTTCACTGTATGGTGTGTTAAAACTCCTGGCAGAGTATTTGGCCTACTGGATGGAATTATTCCTTCATAATTAGGACTCTGTTTTAGTACCTATTCTATTGGTCTTAACCTAAAAATACTCTTGCCTTTATACTCTAGTACTATTAAGTCCTTAGCCAGAGAGACAGTGCAGAGCATAAGAAAAAACATAAACAGGCTCTGGAATCAGGAAGACATGGCTTTGTCTTCCAGCCAGGTGTCCTTGGGCAATTAGTCCTATCCGAGCCTCAATTTCCCCATCCGTAAACTGGGGATGATAATACCTACTTTGAAGGTATATTGGTCAGCGTTCTCCAGACAGATAGAACCAAAAGGATAGATGGATAGATGGACAGATATATAGATAGATGAGAGGAAAGTTATTAGGGGAATTGGTTCATGCAATTATGGAGGTTGAGAAGTCCCATGATAGGTTGTCTGCATGCTAGAGAACCAGGAAGGCCGGTAACATGGCTCAGTTCAAGGCCTCAAGGGCCTGAGGTGGGAGAGGCCACTGGTACAAGTCCTGAAATCCAAAGGTCACAAAACCTGGAGTTCTGATGTCCAAGTCAGGAAAAGAAGGGTGCCTCAGTTCTAGCGGGGGGAGAGGGCAAATTTGCCTTTGCCTTTTTGATCTATCTGGGGCCCCAGCTGATTGGATGGTGCCCACTCACACTGAAGGTGGATCCTCCCCACCCAGTCTACCAACTCACAACCCCATCTCCTCTGGAAACACCCTCACAGCCACACCCAGCAATAATGCTTTACCAGCTATCTAGGTATTCCCTAATCCAGTCAAGTTGACACCTAAAATTAACCATCACAAAAGGGTTGAGGTTAGAATTAAAGATACTATGTATAAAGTATCCAGCACAATGGTTTTTCAATTATTATTTAATCCACCTTTGAGATCTCTTCTTTTAACTACATAAGTATACCTCCTTGGCACCATCCACAATGGCTGAGAGGGTGTTCCTTCAATTATGAGTTCCTTTATCTCACTGGTCACCACTTATTTCATTTTCTTAACATTAACAAAATTCCCTTTTTTATATGTTTCTAGTCACTTAGGGAGTAGTCTTGTTAACTGGAATTGCCCTAACTGTACCTCCATACCCAATAAATGTACCTTGTTTCAGCCATAAAGTTAACCATGGCTTTATCTGTATATTTGTATTAATAGCTAGGATGATATATGTAGAAAAGGCAAGGTCATTTGTAAGTTTCTAGTTTGAATATACCTGATCCAGATGTCAGAGCTGAAAGAGACCTTAGAAATTTCCAAGATGAACAGTCTAAGTGACAACCAGAGAAGCTGATCTGCCCAGGTTTACCCAACCACTAAGTGACAGAGCTGAGATCAAAAGCCAGGCTTTCTAAGGCCAGGAGCAGGGCTCTAACTGGAGTCATTTTCACTGACCAAAATACAAAAGTTGCAACTAACCTTGCAGTGTGATCAGTCTGTAGTCTGGAAGCAAGCCAAATCATCGTTGTTAATAATTCCCTTCCACTTTGTTTCTGTGGCTCTGTATACCTATCAATTGTAGCTTTCCGGGGAGCCTTATGACTCAGCGTACGTAGTAGAGTTGAATAATGTGTGCTCAATGAAATAATGAAAGACTGTCTTGCCATTATCTGACGCATTATGTGCCATGAATTCTAAGCCTGAATTGAACCCTTTTACATTCTGAATTCCTGTTAGAAGTGGTCCTTATTGTTCTCCTGACATTGCTATTTTTATGTGTTTTTAATATTTTCCCCACACAAGAACTGAAAACATGGCTTTTTTTTTCATTCCTTGATGGTTAATCCCTCTCAGACACAGGAAGCCGGCAATCTATCCATGATGAGTGGTCGTCTCCAGACTGTACTCCGTGTGGTGACCACCCAGTTGAGTGATGGATGCCATTTGTCAACAAGGAACCAGGCTGGGGCAGGAGCAGAGGAAGAGGCTCACTTGTGATCCATTACCTCCATGGGAAAATTCAAATGTTCTGTCTTACCACCAATGGGTTGAGAACATGGTAGATCTAGACAGAGATATATAGTCCCCCAGAACCCAGCCAGGTGCTGGGAGGGTCTTGAGCAGAATGGGAGGCTGAGGGAGAGTGAAAGCATGTCCTAGACTATGGGAACAGCATCACTGTTACAGAACACAGCAGCAGGAAGGTGGGAGGCCCAGCAGCCCTGGTGATCTGGGTGGACAGGGATGGGCACCAACACTGACACACTTTGGAGGTCTGACTGGTCAACTTGGTTTGGCCATTGGTTTGAGGTTACATCCTGAAATCAGGTGAACCTTCCTCTAAAGTAAAGAAAATGTGTCCTTCAAAACTGGGAGCTGAAGTGTGGGTCCCCATAGGATTGGGCTGGGTCTGGCTGCTCATAATCAGACCATGTCCCATAGAAATAGCTATGCTATGGAGATCCCTTGCACAAAATAAATTTTCTGTCATTGAGCCTTGAGCCTTGACAGTGTCCACTTGAGCCTTTTGTGCCATAAGACTCAATCAATTCTCAACAACCCTAACTTGGGAGGTAATACAGAGACAGCTAGCTGTTCAACCAAAATTTTGTTCCTCCCCTTGCATAACATACAGTTGTCATTGATACACAATAGCGCAGCCAGACTACATTTCCCGGCTATCCTGGTATTCTGGAGTGGCCATGTGACTAGTTCTCTCATTTATTGAATGAGAGAGAAAATGATGTTTATCAGACTAAGGCATTTAAGAAATATACATGCTTGCCTTCTCTGGGTTCTCTCTCTCCCTTTCCTTTAGAGTGGAAACTGAGGACACTTAAGTCCTAGAGCAGCAGTTCTTAGTGTGGCCCCTGCACAAGAAGTGTCTGCACCATCTGCGAACTATTAGAAATACACATTCTTAGGCCCCACTTTAGACTTACTGAATCAAACATTCTGGGCCCAGCAGTCTGTTTTAACAAGCCCTCCAGAGGATTCTGATGCTCACTAAAGTTAGAGAACCACTGTCGCTAAGTGATGGCAGAGCCACAAGATAGAAGAATCCTGGGTTCCTGAATCACCACATGGAGGCAAGCCATACAGCAACCAGAAACATCTGCATCAGACTATTCTATGGAATAGAAATAAACTTTGGCTATGTTAAGCCACTGAGATTTGAGGGTTTGTCACAGTAGCTGGTGTTATATTAATACAGGTGGGAGGTCCAACACTATCCCAAACACAATCACAGTGGAAGTGGGTGTTGAATATCAATGGATTCTTGACACTTAAGAGGGGGAACAGGGGTATCTTAACACAGCTACAATTAGTGGTGACAGCAGTGAGACTAGAAGATCAAGGTGTAGAGGCCACAATAGCGGATCATACTACTCAAATCAGCAGGCCTCAATAATCACCAGGAAAAGTAAGAGATATCGCTGATACTGAGTGACCGTATCTCCCTGGGATCCTCTACCAGTCTCACATGGATGGTTTTCATAAGAAACAAGGCAGATACCAAGGACCATCTGCCAATTGTTGGCTATCTAATGATATAACCACTGTTACTGGCAGGCCATTACAAGGTCTAGAAATTTTCCAGTGCCCATGAATCTACCAATACCTGGTTCTAAAACAGCTATTATCATGCTACTGACCTTGCTAGATTAACTTTAGAAACCTTTGCAAGGATGTGGGGTCTGGTAGGCAGAATTCTAAAAGGACTCCCCAGTGACTCTTGCCCTTGTAAAATCTCCTCTCCTTTGAGAACTGGTGAATATGATGAAATATCACTCCCATAATCACGTCACATTACATGGCAAAAGTGAGCTCATCATGGGTGGCCTTGACCTAATCATGTGAGCCCTTTAAAAGCTGAGAGTTTTCACAGGCTTGTTGCAGAAAAGGGAGGCAGAGTGACATGCTCCAGGCAGCCTGGAAGAAAGCAAATATCCCTGTGAACTGCCTATGGGAGCCATATGGCAAGGAACTACGGGTGACTTCTGGAAGCTGAGAACAGTCCCCCAGTCAACAGCTTGCAAGAAAATAGAATCACAGTCCTACAACCCCAAGGAACTGAATTCTGCCAATGACCAGTGAGCTTGAAGAGGACCCCAAGCCTCAGACGAGAACCATAGTCCTGGCCAACACCCAGTGAAATCTTGGGCAGAAAATCCAGTCACCCCATGCCATGACTTCAAATCTACAGAACTGTGAGATAATAAATTGGAAGTGTTTTAAGCTCCTAAGTTTGTGGCAATTTGTTACGCAGCAATGGAAAACTAATACAAGGGGGTACCATGAGTCTGCTAATGCAAGGGACACTGCCCATGCTTGGCTCAGATCCCCTCGGATCCCCTTGCTGGCATCTGTGTGTCCTCCCCCATCTTCTGTGTGCTTTTAGTTCTATTAATAACAGCCCACACCTGCAATTCTCTTTAGCCCATGGCCTGGGCCTTTGAGAGCCGCTTTACCCGGCTCATGTGGAGCTGGGAATTTATGCTCCCCGGGGAAGACACTTAGTCAAAGACCAAATGGTATGGGAGTATAAAATCAGCTCCCCTGCCTCACGCTGAGATAAGCTCCAGAGCTGCCCTGCAGGATCAGGCTGAGACTTGGCCCAGGGGGGCATCTTGCCTCTGCTTTCCCCATCCCCTCACTGCTCTCCCCTGGGAGCCCGACCTTAAGAAACCATTCGCACCAAATCCTCACTTCAGGTTCTCCTCCCGGGTAACCCCCCTCACCCTGTCTGACTCACCTTACCCAGGTGAGATGAGCTAAGTGACAGCACTTTGTAACTGCAGAGTAGCCCTGTGCAAATCCCCCGGTGCGCTGCTCTGCTTCTGCCCACCGTCTTAAAACTCGGTGTGGCGGGGTGACACGGTTATTTGAGCGGCTGGCAATGGAGTTCCTTTTAGGGAGGAAATAGTCTTTGTTTAGGAAAGTGGCTGCCACGGGCAGGGGAGGCTCTAAAGCTGTGCTTCAGAGGGAGACCACGACTGAGGTCAAGACAGTGGTTGTGCATAAGGAATGAACAGGAAGAGAAGTGAGGAGGGCGGGCTGGTGGGGGAGGGGAAGCAGGCAACAGACGCCCACTGAGCAAGGTGGCCAGCTGGAACCCACAATGGTGGGGTGAAGGGAGAGCCTGGACTGTCAGCCATCCTCGTTCTTATAAGTTAACTTGTTTACACGCCTCTGATGTGACTCTCCACCCTGACCGGCATGACCTAGAACTTCAGGAAAGGCAGCTATACGCACAGTGGCCTTGTGTGAATGCTTTTAAGGAAAACCAGGCTCCTCTCCTTGGCCATCACGGAGCAGGGGAAGAGGACAGCCCACATTTCACTCCAGGTTCTGGTCGCGTGTGCCAACTGCCGAGTGGCAGGCTCCACAGGCAACCGCAGAGCCACCGTCAGTCTCAGCATGGCCCTGCCTAAACTCACCATCTCTCCTCCCAAGCTGCATCCTTCTGCGGGGCTCCAGGACTCCATGACTCTCGTTGCCCTGTCACAAGCTGTGGTAATTTGGGTTTCTTCCAAAGCAGTCCCTGAAATGAGGACTCGAATGCAGGTAATTCATTTGGGAGGTGATCCCAGGTGAAGCTGTGGGCAACTGGGCCTCTATCCTGCTAGGGGACCTTGGGAAAGTGTGCAGAACACGCCAAAGGATGGGAAAGCCCGGGTTTTACCCACTGGCCCTATTGGTTGAGAACTGCTCTGGGTGCATTAAATTCCTAGAACTTCAACACTGCCCACTGCCTGGGCTGAGCAGCTTCCACGGTGCCACAGAAGGCCCTCAGACAGAGCATCAGGGAGACGTGGGTACCCCAGGTGTCAAGCCGTCAGTGTGCCCGGGGACCTGCCCACCGCAGCTGCGGTGAACTCAGAGATGGGCCAGAGGGGCGTGGGGTGGGGCATGTCAGTGCTCTCACCCCCTCCCTCCCACCCAGCTCCTTGGGCATCTGCTGTAACTGCTCTGGCTTTCGCGTTCTCGGCCACTGCTGAAGCTCAGACCCACATCATCCCCCTCCTGGAAATAATAACTGACCGTTACAGACCGATTTGTGTCCTCCCCCAAAAGTCATATGCTGAAGCCCTAAGCCCCAGTGTGACTGTGTTTGGAGACAGGGCCTTTAAGGAGGCAATGAGCACTACATGAGGTCATAAGGGTCGGGTCCTAATACAATAGGACTGGTGTCCTTGTGAGACCCAGAAGAGATGCCAGAGCTCGCTTGCTCTCCACATCAGCACAGGGAAGAGGACATGTGAGGACGCAGCAAGAAGGTGGCCATCTACAAGCCAGGAAGAGGGGCCTCAGCAGAAACCAACCCTGACAACACCTTGATCTTGGACTTGTACCCTCCAGAACTGTGAGAGAATAAATGTCTGTTGTTTAAGTCCTCCAGTCTGTGGTCTTTTGTTATGGCAGCTTGAGCTGACTAATACACTTACCCACCGGGCTCCTCACCTCTGATTCCACTCCCTCCCATTGTGATCCGAGTGATCTTTCTGAAAGGCAGACCTGACCCTGTCACTCCCCACATGCAAACTGTTTTGAGAGCTCCTCAGCTCCTGCAGGATCAAACAGAGAACCTTGACATTGGCCCCAAGGTCCCCCATGCTCTGTGCACTTGTCCAACCTTGTCCCTGACACTTCCTAGCTTGCTCTTGGTATTCCAGCCACCCCAACTATTTTTAGCTTCCCAAATCTGCCATCTCTCTGCCACTGCAATACTATTCCTGCTGCCTCAAATGCCTTTCTCCACCCTTGTCCCCCTGACAAATCCCTGCTCCTCCTCCAGTGGTCCCTGCCTCTCCCTTGACTGCTACAGCCACGATCAATCCCACCCTCCTATTTCCCATGATCCCAACCTGGCTTCTAACTTCTTCTGGGCACAGGTCACCTTGTATTGGGCTTGTCTCCCCCCCGTCTGCCTGTCCCCTATGTTTCCCCAGCATCAAGACCAGTGTCTAGCACATAGTATTAATAGACGCTCACATATTTACTAAATCAATAAGGCAAGGAAGGAGTAAAGAATTGTTCTTTCATAGGTCACTGAGTGTCACAATGAAAAGGAACATTAAAGATTATATGGCTCAAGTTCTATATTTTACAGCAAAGGAAAATGCAGTAGCCGGAAATGTTCCACCCTCACACTTTTATAAGGGCCTTCCTGTTCTGGTGCAGTCCAGCCCGAGTCCCCACCGCCAGGATCACACCTCTGCCTGCAGCCTTTCTTTCTGCCATACTTTCGGCAGGCCAGAAATGCCAGGAATTAACGCCCGCTGCTGCCCTAGGAGCAGCCCTCCATCAACGACTGGCAGGAGTTGGGGGATAAGTACCCCAGCACCCCCACCCTTAGTGGGAACATTGCTATGGCATGTCCTGCACAGTCTCCCAGAGATCCCCAGCAGGACTGAGCTCCAGTTGCCCACAGTAGTGACTCGTGTGACAATTCCTCCTTTACTGCTTTCCTTCTCTTTCCTGCCTTACTGCCCCAATTCCCCACCAAATAAACTACTTTCACTTGAATCCTTGTTTCCAGGTCTCTTCTGAGGAAACCCAAGCTAAGACAGAGGCTGGTGTCCAGAGAGGACATGGAATGTGACCAAGGTCACACTATTGCTCAGTGTCAAAGCTGGGTCTACGTGCTGGCTCCCGACTCCTCCTGCCTACAGCTCATCCTACTGCCCAGCACAGAGAGCTTTCACAGTTACCCCAGGCCCAGGCCTGTGTGAAAGGCTTTCCCCGTAACAATCAAGGAAAGAAGCCCTCACCCTTAGTGAGTGGCAGGGCCAAGCCTGTGATGTGGGTGCCAGGGCTCGGGCCTCATTCTCTTCCTTCACCACCGCACCCCTTGCCTCTCCAACGCCGGGCCCTTACACGAGCACCGCCCGGCCCTGGGCCATTACTTCTCATCTGCTTCTCACCTCTTCTCTTTGGGGCCCCAAAGTTTCACTTCCCAATACAGACAATTCCAATTCCAACTGGAAGAGACTGTCTTTGGTGTCTTAATTCTATTAGTCTTCTATAAAAAAAATACCATACACTGGGTGGCCCATACACAACAGAAATATATTTCTCGCAGTTCCAGAGGCTGGGAAGTCTGAGATCAAACTGCCAGCAGATTTGGTGTCTGGTGAGGGCCTGTTCCCTGGCTCATAGATGGCACCTTCTCGATGTGTCCTTACATAGTGGAAGGGGACAAGGGAGCTCTCTGGGGCCTCTTTTATAAGGGCACTAATCCCACTCATGAGGTCTCCACCCTCATGACCCAATCACCTCCCAAAGTCCCCACCACCTCCTAATCCCATCACCTTGGGGGTTAGGTTCCAACATACGAATTTGGGGGGCACACAAACACTCAGACCATAGCATTTGGGGAACCTCAAAATGTTTAACCTTCACATCCCACCGCAGCCCTCAATCCCACCCCTTTTGATTTCAGGCTGAAGTGCATGAGAACACTCCCTTGATTTCAGTGAACATGCCAAATTCCAAGCCAAATACAGTGAGTCTTATATTTGAAAGCTCATTTCAAGCCCCTTGAGCTTGGGTGAATTGATACTAAAAAATCTCTCATTCACACAATATACACATAAAACACACAAAATGCAAACACAGAATTCCTACAACAGACAAACACATAACCACAATGCCCACAGGCAACATGCATACAACATACAATATCCACAATGCAAACCTGGAATGCCTACAACATGCAAATCACATAAACACAACACACAGACAATAGAGACAACACACACGACATACACAACGCACACAAATGGGATACACAACACACAAACATAACATACACAATACACGCGACACATGCAATACACAAAACAAACGCAGCACCCATGTACCGCACACGCATGCATGTACACACACACGCAACCTCTTTTCTTCAGTCCCATGCCCACCTGGGCAGGAGGCAATGTCTGAAACGGGTGTCACACCAGCTATGATCTCGTCAGCACATCTGAACTGCACCAAGGGCCATGCCGAAGAGAGGGTTATTCCAGTTCATTTCCACTAGGCATTTTAACCGACTTTCTCCTTTCTTTCTCGTGCCTCGGTATTAATTAGCCCCGGGATTTAAATCTGATGCATTAGGCAAAAACAATTCTAAATGCTTTTGGAGAAACAAATTCTAAATTAGCTGTAGCTGAACGTGCATCTATTTGAAAGGCAGGCAGCATGAACACTGACACTATAAAAAATAGAAGTGAAACCCTCTCAGAGGGAAGGCCGAGGTTGGCAGTGTTTGTTGGCAGCCTGGTCCACAGCCGGGCCCTGGCACAGGCTGCGGGGTGGAAGTTCTTAGGCCGCAGGCAGGTGGGAAGGAAAAAACAAATTTTACATCTAGGTTCCAGGTGAGGGGGAGTGACAGCCATTCTCTCTCCTTCCCACGTTCCCGTCCCTGGCCTTCTCTTGTCTTTGGAACAGCGCTGCCTGGAAGTCTAGAGAGACCAATTCTCCTAAGGCTGCCAAAGGCAAAATCCAAGTGAAATTTCTCCCTGCTCTAAGCGGTAATCTTCCTCCACCTGCCTCGTCCGCTTCTGCATGGTCTGTAGGGCAGAGGGCTGGGCTAGGCCACTGGGGGACTGTTGAACACAGCTCGCAGTGCCTAACACCTCACCCTGGGCTGTTTTTTCCTCTCAGTAAGACTTTAAGTTCCTTAAATGCAGCGATGTGGCACCTTTGTGGTTAGGGACAACAGGCTTGTAAATGTTTTTTGTGCACAGTTGCCTAACTGGTTGTATCAGCTGCAGTTTGATGAGGGAGGCAGAACCACTCTGAGCGATCTAGAGAGGGGGAGTTATTAGGGACCTCAGCCCTGACGCAGCGAGGAAGGCTGCTGCTCCTGTGCCTGGCGACAGCTCTCAAGGCAGCATGGCCAGCACTCAAGAAGGGAAGATGAACATGAAGTGGAGGAGACCAAGGACAAACAGCCTGCAAGGACAATCTGAGCCAGGCATCTGTCTCTCACCACCTCCAGCCTCAAAGACCTGGGTGACCTGCAGGCTAGACTGGTGCCCTCCACCACGTGGCTGCACACACGCTGGCCCCGGGGCCCTGAGAAGCCAAGGGGGGAGGCCTGGCAGGTGCTGGAGGGGCTGCTGCCTACACCAACGAGGAGAGTCCGCAGATCAGTGATGACACGTGTGAGCTGTGACAGCGCCCATCAGCCCTCCTCCCGACTGTCAGAGCTAGGAATGGCTGCTAATTCACTTCCACCCACAAATCATATGCAAATTTCTCTTCTGACCGACCCCAACCCAGAAGCATACAGGGAAGACAATTCCGGGCAACATAATTCAGTCCAGTTAGGTTGACACACTACAAAGCCATCAACCGGATAGTTACTTCCTCACAAACTCAGTGCCCCCTGTCACTTGCATTTGCTCCAGATAGTAAATAAACTGGATTATTGGTGCATCGGTCAACTGTTGCTATGTAACAATCTCAAATCATAGCAGCATCTAACGATGAGCATTTATTTCGTACTCACACGTCCGTGAGTCGGCTGGGGGGCTTGTCTCCACAAGTCTCTCACCCTCGTCCTGGGACCAATGCAAGCTGGGGTAATGGCAGAGATACAAAAGGACAAGCAGAAACTCTGAAGCCTCTTAAGGCCCAGGCTCCAAACCAGAACATTGTCCCTTCTACTCCTTTCCATTGGCCAAGAAAGTCACATGGCCAAGCCCAAAGTCAATGAGTGGGAACATAGACTCCACCTGTGATGAAACCATGGCAAGGACATGAATGCAGGGAGGGGTGAGGAATTGAGGCCAATGACTCAACCCACCATCTGCCCTGCCATTCCATCACCCGCCCCAGGAGAGCCCATGCCTCTTGCTACCTTTCTTTCTTCAACTTTGACTGCTCGGTTGATGAATCTCGGGCTACTTCTGTCTCTATTTTTATCCCTAGACTCCCTCCCCCTTTTCTCTCTTCCAACTCTTGTCTGGTAATCACATGGGAAAAATAATCTCTATTTTTTTATTCCATATTTGAGCCCAAAACCATGTGATGCCATGTGAAATTCTGCAACCGATCCAAGGAAAAGAAAGGCTATTAGTTTTGAAGTGAAATTAGATAAAATAAAGAGTCAATGTCATCAATCTCTAACAACCCTTGAAATTGTCTAGAAGTGCCATCCGTAATCACTGCAAAGCCTCCATGTGCCTCCTCAGACCTAGCTAATTAATATCTGTTTTTCTTCAAGCCCCAGTATTGAGCTATAAGAAACTTTTTCCATTTAAAGTTCCTGTTTGTGGTATTTGTACTTAAGGATGACGATTACTTTCTACTAGCTTCTTTCTTACGGGGCTTTGGAGGAGTGACTGAGTTCAGCCAGAATACATTTGGCACAGGGCCCAGCGCACAGCAAGATCTCACCACTGTTAGCCACTGTTAGTAGTCGTTGGAGTCTTCATTACAAAGGCATGGTGCGGTGGACAGCTATTGCTGTGCAAAAAACCACCCCAGAATATAGTGGCAAAGGAAAAACAGCCACCTTACTAAGTTCAACAATGCCGTGGGTCAGGAATCCACACGGGGCATGGCAAGGATGGCCTGTCTCTGCTCCACGATGTCTGGGGCCCCAGTTGGGAAGACTCCAGTAGTGAAGAGTGACTTGAATTACTGTGGACTTACAGAGACTCAGGAGGCACACCTTTCTCTCTTTCTCTCTCTCCGCACTGCCCCCCATGGTCCCAGGACCTCTCCACATGGCCTCTTCAGTATGGTGGCCTCAGGGTAGCCAGGCATCTCACATGGTGGCTCAAGCCTCCAAGAATGAGTGTTCCAGCAAACAAAGCAGAAGCCACATGGCCTTCTGAGACCCAGCCTCTGAAGTAAGTCTCTTTATGTCATTTCTGACATCCTCTAGTGACCGAAGCAGCCACAAGCCCGCTGGATTCAAAGGGAGGCGACATAGACCCCACCTCTCAATGGGAGAAGCATGAAAGAATTTTCTGCCATGTTTTAAATCCACCACTCTGCTATTTCTGGTACACTGACAGTTGAATAGGCTTTTGTGGGTTAACCAGGAACTTCAAGATTCTTCTTAGCAGTGTTTCTATGGGAACTCTGTTTTTAGGTCCAAATAAGAGACTTACGAGTTCACTTTGGAACACAACTCATTTATAAGGTGGGACTTCCTGAATTCTCATTCCCCCCCACCCCCAATTGTCTAACACTGTGAGCACAGCTACCAATATTACTTATTAATTAGCAATGTTTATTTAGCACTTCCTAGGTACTAGGCTCTGCGCTAAGCATTCTATGTGGATCATGTCATTGGATCCTCCCAACACCCCCATGGGTGCTCTGGTTATTTCCATTTTCCAGATGGGGGAAGCGAGATGTAGAGAAGGCAACTAACAAGCCAAAGGTCATACGGCCGGAACTGTGACACAGATTTTGAAACCAGGTCTGTCGGATTCCCAAGCCCATGTTTCACTGACCACAGTGGGCCGACTCCATGAATACTATTTGAGTAAATGAAAACCTCTGGAGATTTGTAAAGGCCAGAGGGCTCTCTCCAGGGAAGCAGGCCTAACGGGGAAGCTGTCAGAGACGTAGCCATCAGTTCCCACCATGGCTGACCTGTTATTGTGCCAGCAGGTCAAGGGGCACCAAAGGGACTGCCCTCCTTGCTGGGTGGATCTGGGTCACGCGATCCCTTCACGTGGTCAGAGCTAATTTGTGTCCTCTAGTCTTCCCTGCCCTTCCCCTGAGTTCCCAGCCTTCTCTGTCCCCGCTAGCCCCATCTTTCCTAAACCAGAGCAAACCAAGCCACACTCAGCTTTTTGTCTCCAGGCGTGGATGGGGAATGAACGGCTGTTTTTGTCCCCAGCTGTACAATGCCATTTGTACAGGGGCAGCTCTGGGGCGGTGCAGGGGGTGGGGGTGGAGGGAATGAGGCAAACACAACCCCTATTCTCCCAGGCTGGTTAACAGACAGCCACTGCACACCCAGTGGGATGCCGTGCTCAGGCTGGAACGGCCACCGCCTGTGGGCTGCTCCAGAGGAAGCGAGGTCGCTGCTCTGGTGGGCGTCCTCAGAGGTTTCACAGTCAAGTGTCTGTGTCACCAGCCCCGGCCACCCTCCTCCCACTCCCTGTTTCCCTAGCACCCCTCCTCCACCGCCATCCTGCAGTTCGGGATGAGAAAACCCCCTTGTTTGGGGTCTTTGCAATAATGATGAAAGCCTTTTTTTTTCTTTTTAAGAGTTCATCTCTGCATTCCAGAGGGGGCATTTATCATCCCGTGCCCAGGCCGCAGACATCTCCCTCCTTAAGATCCTCCTGCCCAGAAAGGCGGCCTTGTCAGAGACATGAAACCAGCCCCTCTGGACATCTGGACAAGGCAAAGCCCTTTGGCTAAGCACGAGGCCGTCGTGAATGCCACTGACAGTCAAAGGAGGGCCCTTATTCCTGGTCCAAATGGCCCAGCTAAATGGATGCAGCTGGGCACAGTGAGGCGGTGGCGGTGAAGAGGGAAGCCAGGCCCCCTTGGCTGGCAACCCCAGGCACCTCCACAGGGAAATATGAGAAGTAAGTTTGCTTTCTGAAGAAGCTTCTGGAGCTGCCTTAGTAACGGCCTTCTGCCAATTGTTAAGAAAGCTCAATCGGTAACTGGTAGTGGGTAACCGTTGCTTTTGTCTGCCCGGCACCCCACCTTCTAGTGAAAGAACCTTTCTTTCCTGTGGGCAACCAATTCCATTAAAGGGTCTGAGCCTCCCAACGCCCCCTATACGCAAGACCCTAGGACCCAGCCCTGGCTGGCCAATCAAGACACCCCAATACCCAGGCACAGTCATTGGGCATTTCATGCTAGCTCGGCCAATCAGAGCCCTCCTTGGGACTTTTCTCCCAGAGACAAGGACTCTCTGTTTCCACAAGGGTAGGATGAGGCCTGCAGCTGCCAGCAGCCATCTTGTCTGCCATGTGGCTTGAGGCTGGCTAAGAAATGGAATGACAAAGCCATAAAATCAGTGCTTGAGCCTCTAGTCCAGCTACGTCTGAAGCTATTTGCTAGATATTTCAGGCCCCTACACCAATAAAGTCTACATTTTGCTCCGGCTGGTTGGAGTTGGGTCTCTGTCTCTATTGCCCCCCAACAAGACCGACTCATAGTTCTTCCTTGAACAAACATAAAGTCCGCAGGCTGGCATTCAAGGCCCTTGGTGATGTACCCACAATATACATCCCAGGTCTCTGTGGGACAGCTAGGCCAGCTTTGTCCCTGCTCCAGAAGTGTCAATCCCAGCCTAGCCCTCTGTGACCAGGCATGTCCCTGACCAAGTGGCTATGGTAAGAAACGTAATTCCAAGACCTCTGATCAGCTGTGGTCCAAAAAGCCCTGGGAGAAGCCCATCACCCTCACATTTTACCCTGTGGCCTGGGCAAGGCTCTGCACTGATGGTGGCAGGCCAGCTGCCAAGTCTGGGCACACAGCTCCCACCAAATCACCTTAAACATGCTTGCAGCAGCTTGCTCCAGTGCCCCCGACAAAGGTAACAAAACATGGGGATATCCTCAGACAGCCCAGGGCCCAGTTGCTCCCAGCGACACCTTCAGGGCCAGTTACTGGTCCTCCCACATGAGGGAGCTAACTTCTGGCTGCACAGCAAGGCAGGAGCATGTAGGACTGGCAACTTGGGCAAGGCACCTTGGGCAGGCCAGGAGAGGGGGCCCAGGAGGGTAGGGCTCTCTGCTTACCTAGGCAAGTTGGGCCTGAGTGTTGCATTTTCACTCCACTAACACGGGACTGGAATTCACTTCCCCCACCACAAAGCAAAAGACCCCAGTCGCAATGAGAGCTCTCTCTACACCAACGCCCTTCCAGTGCCTTGCACACAGTAGGTACCTCTCTATACCAACACCATCCCAGTGCCTTGCACACAGTAGGCACTATGGTAATGTTGCCAAAATTCAAAACAACCTTTTGGCTCAGAATTGAGGTTCAGGCACACTGGTAAAGTTGAACCAAGTATTAAAATCTTGACATACTTAGGCAAATGTTAGGTAATCACCACTGCCCCAAAGCCCCTGAGGGTTCTCTCTGCCACCCAGATTTCCAACTTTCCTACAACCCACCATCTATAGGGTTAACTCTAGAGCCCTGTCACAGCCTGGATAGAGCACCAAAGGGCCTTTTTGACAGGTGGGTGGCCCGGCCTTACTGGTGGTTAAATATTCCCTCGTCCTTAGTTAAGCAGAAAGCCAGTAGCTTGGAGTGAGTGAACCAAAGCCAGGACCCTGAGGCATGGGGCACCAGGTCCCCGTCAAGGACTGAGTAATCACCCAGCTTCCCTGGCATTTCTGACTGAGCCTCCCTCCCCAACTCCTAACCTCTCTGCCAAATCTCTGGTCCAGTGTGTACACACTCATGCGTGTGCGTGCGTGCACGTGTGCGAACAACCAGGCACAAAATCGACCTCGATGGATCCATTTCATTTTCCCTCTTCCTCCTCCATGTTCTTCTCCAGATCATTTCTACCTCACACCCACCATCTCTCATGCCCTTCCCCTAATGACCACGCTTGCTGAGAACACCTTGGACAGCCTACTTTATGCCGGACTCTACCTGTACTACTACTAAGTAGGTATTGGCACCACATTTTACAGAAGAGGAATTTGAGGTGAACTTATTCTGTTGCCCCGAACCATACAGCAGAGTTAGGATTTGAACCCAGGTCTGAGGTAGGGTACACCAGGACCCACGACCTTCCCACTGTGCTCTGCTGCCTCCGGTAGAGTCACATGCAGAAGTAGTTGACTTTAGTATGGCTGGCCATTCAGAACCATTCTGAAAATGGTAGCTCTCCTTCCCTACCCGGATCATAAGCCCGCAGGCACACAGACGCTATTTTTTCTCTTTCCTTAGCCCCGTCTTCCTCCAGTGCTGGCATTATTCAGGCACTCAATCAATATCAATTAAATTGAATATCACAAGATGCACAGAACTAAGCCATGCAGCCAGGAGGGCAGCAAATCTTTTAAAAACAGCTAGCTGTGGGACACGTGGGACTTACCATCTTTGGTCTATCAAAGGGGAATAATAGTAGTACCTACTTCATAGGTTTGTGGTCAAGTTCACAGGCAAAGAGCAAATGTTGAGTATGTGGCACAACACCGGCACACAGAAAGTGTTCAATAAATATTAGATAATATTATTGTTGTTATTATTCCCACACAATGGTCTAAGCTTGAAGCCAACTTTTCAATTCCCTTTACTCCATGACAGCTCCATCAATTGCTTCATTCAGTGAGGGAAACACCCAGGAAGACAGATCTACATAACCTAGTGACTGTCACCCGGGCTCTCGTGGCAGGATGTGAGCTGCTTTTAAGGTCTCTCATAAACACGCTGCTCTACTGAGACTCTCAGAGGAAAGAGGGAGGGCTGCCGAGTGAGCCATTTTGTGTCTTATTTAGAAGTAGCCTTGCACACTGGTGTAAAGGTCACCGTAATGCAGCCCATGTGACTGAACCTGTACCCAGAGAAAGCCCGCGCCCAGGATCCACTGTTGAACCCATTCTTGCTTCCTTCAGGTCACCAAGCACAGATTCACAGCGCGTCTGAATGCCAAAATCATTTAATGATTTAAAAAGGTCGAGATCAATGGCTTCAGCAATTTCTGGGAAGCGGTAACTCAGCGAGCTGTGGAAGGTTCTCAATTTGCTGTCTCCAGCCTGGCCCCGTGGCAGGATTTATGCTGAATGGGCTCCACGAGGCAAATATATCCTGGGATCGGGCCCCATCCAATCACCCCGCCCAGGAAGTGCTGGCACACTGACATCACCCTCACAGCTGCCAAGTCCCCCTTGCTCTGAGGGGCACTCTCTCATTTCACATTAATTAGAAGGCCATTTTCCAAGCATTTCCATCCCATAATGAAGGGCTTTCTGCAGCGGCTCAGTGAAATATTAAAACATCTGACTTGGAATCTTAAGAAAGATTCATTCTGCCTGTTCAGTCTGTATATTGCATAACCCTTTACATTCAGAGAGGGGGGCAGAATAAGTTCAGAAATAAGGACAGCTTATCCCAGATGCCGGCAGAGGTGGGGTGGGGAAGGGGGAAATGGCCACACAACCACCATCAAACACTGACCACAGCACTGTCTTCCTCTTGGCACATCTGCCTCTGACGGAGGTATGGGGCAAGCAAAGAGAGTAAGGGAGGGGAGAATAGGGAACACAGGAGGAAAATAAGAAGAGGACAGAGCAGTCCCCTTGTGGTAGATGTTTATTTTGTGGTTCCCAGTGAACTACACCTCCCACTCTGACTCTGGGCCTGGCCATGTGGCTTGCTTTGGCCAATGCGGCCTTAGCAAGAGTGATGCAGGCAGACACCAGATAAGCATGTGCACAATGTTCTCTTGGAATACTCACTCCCGGGATCCAGCCACCATGCGAAGCAGCACACATTAGCCATGTGGGGATACCATGTGGAAGGCCCCAGCCTTCCATTCATCCCCACCAAAGAGCCAGATATGTGAATGAAGCCATCTCAGACATTCCAGTCCCATCTACCATTGACTTCAGCTACACAAGATAGCCCAAGCGAGACTAGCAGAAGATCCACCCAGCTGAGCACTAGTCAACTCACAGAATCAAAAAAAATAATAAAATCACATTTGCTTTAAACCAACAAGTTCTGGGGAAGTTTGTTACTCAGCAACAAAGAGCCAAAACATTCCATTATTCTCCAGCAGCCTCAAGGTCAAGACGACATTTCCTGGTGAACCCTCATGAAAGTTCCTCCAAGGTTTGTCGGTGGCATCCACTAATCGACTCTAAGTCCCCACTAACTGCTACCCTTTTGCCACCCCCGCTACTCACCAAAAGTAGGGTTTCTGCTAACCCATAGCATCTACATTTCCCACACAGTAAATCTTGATTATCAAGTGCCTCACTCAGCCATGCACCTTTACTGTGATAACAAACCAGGGTTCTGGGGTTATAAGGATGCAAAATAAAATCTCCTTCATTCCACCCTGTGTGGTAAATGGTGTGTTTGTATAAGCCACTGGGTAGCTGCTGAGAAATGAGGTTCAAAATATTAAAGACTCTAAGTTTTACATATATACACACAAATAGTGATTATATATATAAAATGTCTTGGTTCATGCTATATCACAAACTAAGCTAAGTACTGAAAGGCTGTTTTGCTATGTGGAAGTCCTTGATATAATGAATGAATAAGGACGCTGTGCAATCAACATATTAATTGTATGTAAATGGTGTTTTTTAAATGCTTTAAAACAATTTATTCCCCTGAGCATTTTAAATAGGCCCCCTGGAAAGTTGTTTATGTAGTCATTTGCTTGGCATGCTTCTCTCTCCTAGCAGGTTCCTTCAACCCCCAAATGAACACTTGAGGAAACCTTGCTGTCCCTTTCCTCTTCCTTAGAGGAAACAAGTGTCCTGAGGGTGGTGGCCTGGGACCTGCCCTAGGGGTTCTGAAATCTGATCACTTGTTCCTTGTCCCAAATGTCTCTTGTCCCTTCTGTCAATTATTGCCTATCTTTCATGAGGCCTGCATAAGGTTAAAACATCAGTGATTATCGGGGACAAAAGAATCAACCAACTTGCAAAGAACTGCTCAGGTGGTCCTGCCATGCTCCCACCTTGGCATGGAAGGAGAAGGTTGTTCAAGCCGGACATCCCAAACCCTGCCAAGATGGCTGTCAACATTAAAATGCCACAAGTCACTTAGTACCCTCCTATCAAGCTCAAGGAAGAAACCATGAATCACACAGCATCTAAACCAGATGTTCAATAAAGAAAATGCATGAATTTATGAAATAGAAAAGAGATACTTTTTGGTTTGGGTTTGTTTGGGGCTCCAAAAAAATTAACCCAATTTCCAAATTAACCCAACTTCCCAGACACCTTTCCAAAAAGCAAGATTTCCAATAAGAAAGGCCTATTGTGAGGCAGGCCTACTGTCCACCTAGAATTTTCCCACAAGCCCCCACAGAAGTATCATTCTATTTATTTTCTTGAGACACATATGATCCCAGGATAGAAGAAACGTGTAGGGCCCCATGTGTGATGTGTGTTTAGAATTCAGCGCCTCTTACCTGAATGTTTCAAGGTAGGTGCTCAGAAAGTCGTCTTAATTCCTTCTTCTCCCCACCCCTCTCTCTTGGGTTGACTTCACTTATCTTCCCTGGTTCCCAAGAAACAGAAGCAGGAAGTTTGAAGAAACAATTAATGAAGCTGCTGTACATCATGACCTGGGCCACACAGCACAACTGCAGCCACCTCGGTGACAAAAGCGGCACTTGCAACTTACCAGCCAGGTATCTCTAGTCGGGGAGTAGAGGTGGAAATCTAGCATTCCTAGAGGCCAGAATACCTATTAATAGAAGAAACCTGTAACCTGTTGCTGGGGCTGAACTGAGCTTGAAGAGGTTCACAAAGGCCTTGTGTCACCCAGTTTTCGCCACAGCAGCAGGCCAACAGCAAGGCCTGGTCCTTGGGCCGGTCAAGTGCCAGTCTGCTCCACCCCCATGCTTCTCCTGGCCTACTCTGTATTGCAAGAATCACAGCTCTTGGGCTCCCTTGCCCTCAGGCTTCTAGAGAGATTTGGCCAAAGGGAGGCACTGGCAGATTAGAGAGGAGGAGGAAGGGAGAGGCCAGGTTATTTCTTCACTCTTGCTGTTTCTTATGGCCTGCCCAGCCACAACTGGGCTCTTCTGTGGCTCCTGCTCACCCCAGAGGGACCCTCCCTTCAAGGCCCCACATGCCATATGGACCTGGCTTCTGGGTTCCAAAAACACTATCTCCTCCCTTTAGCCCTCCAGCCCGAAGGTAGTAGCAGCTTCCTACTAGTGCAAATCTCTGGATTGCCTCACCTGGGTGGCTTCCCAGCTCTTCCATCACCTGTGTAGCCAGTTCCCTATATTAAATCCCCTCAGTTGAAAGACCTAGTGTAGTTTCTGTAGTAGACATCCACTCTCTCTCCTGCCTGATTTAACTCAAACTGTCCGTGACTCTCCCACGGCCAAATTTATTGCACTGAGTCCAGAAGAACAGTGAGAATTTCAGAGAAAGAGAGAGAGAAAGGGAGGAAGGGAAGAAAGGAAGGAAGGAAAAGAAAGAAGTAATAACTGATACTGAGCAATTACCTTGTTTTGGGCACAGTGTTAAATATACACACATTAACTTGTTTAATCCTCACACAACAATGGAAGTTGATACTTTTATTATCTTCATTATACAGATGAGAACACTGCACCTCTGTGAAGTTCAGCAATTGGCCCAAGGGCACACAGCTAGGAAGTGGCAGCCTGGGGGTTTGAACCTAGAAGAATTCAGGGCAGCCTCTAGGAGCTGAGCCCCCTAACCCACTAAGAATCCTAGGGAGGCAGGGGCATTCTCAGCAGGCTTCTGAAAAGGGTGCATTCTGGGCAGGAACTGGCCTTGTGGCTTTCTTTGCCTGGCTCCAATGGGGAAATTCTCCAAAGGAGTGGGGAAGGGAGCGGCTTTGTATTCTCCAGCTCAGGAAACCTTCAGCAGCGATGAGCTGAGGGTCTCTGCTTTCCTTTTGCAGTATATGTATGTGGGAAGGCAACGGGAGCCAGTCACTGCTCTCAACACAGTCACCCACAGCTAGCCATGATCTAACCCCGGAAAGGTTAGAAGCTGCTCCAGATTTCCCAAAGTACTTAGGCTGGGGTGCTGAGGCCCAGGCTGGCCCACTCTGCAGCACTGTGAGACTCCAATCTCAGGCCCACAGTCCCTTGCCCCCAAGGGCCCTCCCAGACAAATGGTGTGTCTGTGTCTTCCAGCTGGGCAGGCCAGTGAGGGCAGGTGGGTATACCATCCCCTCCTTCTGGGCACCCTCTCCCCACTGGCTGCCCCATCCCACGGGCACAAGATTTGCAAAGACTAAGATGCAAAGAACATCTGAAAACAGGAACACAGGGGAGGCCAAAGATTAATACAAAAACAATGAAATCATGGAAGAGATATTTGAGGATGAAATTTCTCAGTTCACCAATAGTTCACCAACTGGCCACCTGACACTTTTGGTAAAAGCCAGGTCTGGGGACAACCTGTCATCCCCACTGGCCAATCAGAAGGGAGGCAGGCAGGGGCAGAGTCCTGAGCCGCCCCCACACACCTGCTGTTAACCCTTTCATTGCTGGATTGTGGTTGGGGGGGGACAGGGCCTGGGAGAGGGGCATTTGGGGAGTTGGGGCATTTACCAAGGAGCACAGATGGATTTTGATATTTTAACAACTGCTAAGGCCTTGTTGGAGTGGGCCAGCTGAGTATGACGCAGAACAGGGCCTCGTGGTGGGAGCCCTGGGGGGGACAGATGA
The DNA here is from genome assembly GCF_000956105.1 of Propithecus coquereli. Lineage (NCBI taxonomy): Eukaryota > Metazoa > Chordata > Mammalia > Primates > Indriidae > Propithecus > Propithecus coquereli. The sequence continues at coordinate 1,361,512 of NW_012141969.1, read as the reverse complement.
CTGTTCTGTAAGGCAGTTTCTCCCAGGCCCCCAGGAAGGAGCCCACATCACAGAGGGTCCCTTCCAGAGCAGACACATGGCAGCCTGTAGGGCTGGCTCATGGAGATGTCTTCCCCACCGGGAAGACGGAATGATTTGCACTGAGCCTTCCAGGCAAGTGCAAGCTTTCTCTCTCTCTCTCTCTCTCTCTCTCTCTCTCTCCCCCCCCCGTCCCCCCCCCCAAGCCTGGTCTCTGAGGCATTTGTGAGGAGGAGGAGGCCAAGGCCCCCACTGGCTATTCTCTGTGCAAAGCTAAGTAGCCTGGGGGACTGGGAGGAAGACCTTGACCTCGGGAGCCCTAAGCTGCCGCTGACAGCAGACAGCAAGGGGGGCCCTTGGGAATGGCGCTTTATTGAGGAACATTTGTCTTCATTTGGGGCAGTCTACATCTCATCCCACAGGCGTGCCCTGAGGCCCGAGTGTCCCTGACCCCTACCCCAACTGTCCCTGCAACTACAACTGCTGTCCCCCGCGCTGGATTGAAGGGGTAGTGGCCTCTTGAAGCCCCTGAGAGCCAGGGTGACAGATGTCAGGAAAGAATAACAGAAAATTCCCTACAGCACCCCAGAAGGCTCCCAGCCCCTGCCCGGGAAAGGAGACTTAGGGCAGGCGTGGGCATCTCACAAACTCAGCCACAAAAACCTGGGTCCTCCTGGGCCAGCGATTCTGGAAATTCAAAACTCATATTCAACATAATAATCATAGATTTGGATAATGAAAAAAAATATGTACCTATGGTTTTCAGAATGCAAATTGAAGAACTAAATCTCCCCAAAATCACTGTGGCTGGTCGGAAGGTCCCCAGACACTGTCTTCTCTCTCATAGACAGAGACTCTGCTGGAAAGGACTCTGCAAAGGGGCTTTAGAATCTGAAAACATCAGAGTGCAAGATTATGATGGATTTTTTTATTTCCCTGAAAAATTCAGGATATTTAAGATGTTAGAAGACCAGGAACTATGCCCCTAGATGCTGCCACAAATCTGAGTTAATAAATCACTTCATCTCCCCGCGCCTCGTATTCCAAATATTAAAAAATATATATTGCCTAATCATCAAAGGAGATGGCAGGAAGCAAGGCCACCAAGGCGCGACGGTGACTATACCCCAGACCCAACCCGCCTAGGCCTGGGGTAGCAGCGCGAAGGCTTGGGTTAGCGGTGCGGTGCTGAGCCCAACTCTACAGCGAGGTTTAGGGAGCTGAGAGCGGGAGGCGCAGGCACGTGGCGCGCCTCGCTCCAGCACTTTCCAAACGCGCCGCGGCGCGGGACCAGCACGGCCGGCTCTGGGGGTGGGGGTGGGGGTGCGGGGGCCAACCAGGCACCCGAGCCCCCTACCGGGAGTCGTCGCGTTAAAAACGCGGAGCCGAAGGGGCCGAGCCGCGTCCAACCTCCGCGCCCACACCGGGGGCTCGCCCGCCCTGCTCGCTGCGCTCATCTCCATGTGGAGCGGCGTCCCGGACGCCCTCCTGTCGCCGCCGCGGCTCTGCAGGCGCGGGCGCCCCGGGCTCCCTCCCTTCCCCTCCCCCGCCCGCGCCTTTGTCTGGCCCGGCGGCGCGCTCGGAGCCAGCAGGGCGGGTAATTGGCGGCCGGAGGAGGCGTGCGGGCCGGCCGGGCCTCCGCTAATGAGCGGGCGGAGCCGCGGGGAGGGCGCGGCGCGGGCCTGGCGCAGAGCCGGGGCGGGGGCTTCCGTGGCCGCGCGGACCCGGAATGGCCTACTGGGTCCCAGCTGCCCCCTCCCGGACTATGGCGGGGAGCGGCGCCCCGAGGGACAAGCCCTCCTCCCTCCCCTCCCCCATGCGGTCCCCGGCGCGCTCCAATTACCCTGCGGCCGTGTCAAGGCCTCCGGCTGCCCCCGGGCCGCCCCCGCGTCCCCGGAGAAGTGCCAGGGACCGAACGCTGGGGCGAGAGGACAGAGGGAGGAGGCTCCCTGGGGGCTTCGCCGCGCTGCAGGGCACCAGGGCGGCCCTGGCGCCCCTGGAGCACGGCCGCGCCGGGGAGCGGAGGGGACCCCCCCCGCCGCCGGGGTCCGATGCCGGAGAGCTCTCCTAGAGAAGCGAAACCTGCTCCAGCACAGATAGCGAGAAAATCCAGCCTGGTTTCTAAATTAATTGTACTGAATCTGCCGCGTTCTGCCAGCCCGAGGTACGGCGGGCTTGGAGTAGTCTGTACCAAAGGGCGCGGTGGCCCCTCGCTGGAGGTGGGGGATCATGCGTTGTTAGCCCTGAGAAACCCCCTCTCCAAGGAGTGACGGAGGCCATCGGAGCTTTAAGGAGAATACGGGTGGGAATGGGGGACACAGGGAAGCCAATCCTCCAGCCAGTCCTCCCGCTCCGGGAAGCCCGCCCTGCTACCATCACTGGCCCGAGGTCCCTGCTCCAGGAGCCGGGCCCTTTTCTTGGGGTGCAGTCCCCAAGGGTCAGGAATTCTGCAGCAAACTGGCCCTGTGGCCCCATGCCCAACTTCCCGCTGGTCTCCACGGAGCCCTGCTCGGTCTACACTCCCGCCTGTGCTTTGATCCCAGGCTACTTTCTGGGTTCTTGAAGTCACTGATGGCTTCATGTTAACAGGATTCTTCATGGCCGCCTTTTCAGAAATTGGCTTCTCAGACTTGAAGGCTGAGACACTGTGGAAGGAAAGGCCCAGGCCTCAGGGACTTGGGGGTCCATCGAGGAGCCCCACACTGGCCCCAGCACAGCCTTAGGGAACCACCAGCAGCTCAGGACGGCCCCAGGGGGAGCGTGCCCCAGTGGCCTCCAGGGTCCCTTGACTTAATGGGGACTGCCACATCTCAGGGAAGAGAGGACATTTTCTTCGGAAGACTCCCCACCTAAAACCTTTTCCTTTTCTGCCCAACTCCCCCCACAGTGGCCACCTGGGAGCAGCCCACCCACAGAGAGCTTTTCATTTACTTTTTTATTGAGGTATAACTTGCATACAATGACGTGCACACATCTTAGGTGCACCGCTTGCGTGTATACTGTATAATCACCACCCACATCAACACGTGGGACATTGCCAGCAGCCCAAAAGGTTCCCACATGCCCTTTCTTAGTCGACATCCCCCAACCATTCTGATCTCCGTGGCCCTAGATTAGTTGCGCCTGTTTTTATAAACAAAATCATGCGGCCTGCGCTGTTTGGTGTGTGGCTTCTTTCACTCACTGTCTACCAGATCCATCCATGCTATTACACGAAACAGTAGTTCCTCCTTTTTAATTACTGAGTGGTATTCCATTGTATGAATATACCACAATTTATTCATCCATTTGACTTCTGATGGACATTTGGATTGTCTCCAGCTTGGAGCTGTTATGAATAAAGTGGTTCTGAACATTGTTTATATGTTTAACTTGATTGTCAAATGGTTTTCCAAAGTAGTAGTGCCCAGTTAGCTTTTTAAAGGTACAATCAGGGCACAAATGCTTTTCAGAGAAATAAGTTACAGCATAATAATGACAAGGGACATATATTGAGCACTTAGAATGTGCTAGGTACTGCTCTAAGGGATTTGCATATAATTAACATTGACTTACATGTATGTATTGCAAACATTCTCACAGTGCCGAGTTTCATCTTAGAATGAGCACAAGATCTCAGAGGCTAGGTCATCATGATCTTTGTATTGCCTGCCCCAACAGGGAATCAGATATAATATTCTGTGTTTGCGGAATGAATCAGCTCCATTTTACAGATGAGGAAACCAAGGTACAAAGAAGTGGCGACTTGCTGAACATTCCGTGGCTAGAGAGTGGCAGGGCCAAGTCTGCAACTCAGGTTCGTGGCATTGCTGGCATTCTTATGAATGTAAGCCTCCTTTAATTTCCTCCCTCTTACACCTCAAGTTGGCACTCTAGAGCTCCAATCTTTTGGGGCCCTTGTCTTCCTTTCCCCATTATCTCTTCTTATGTAACAAATCACCCTAAGACTTAATGATTTAAAGTAATTATTATTTTCTCTTGTTCTGTGAGTTGAGTGGACTCAGCTGGAAGGTTCGTTCTTGGGATCTCTCAAGCAGCTGCAGCTGCAGGCATCTGTGGGCTGCACTGGACTAGGCATCCAAGATGGTGCATACACGTGGCTGGTGGCTGCTGCTGGCTGTTGACCGGCAGCTCAGCTGAGGCTGTCAACTGGAGCACCTCCATGTGGCTTGGACTTCTCACAGCATGGCACTGCATTCTCAGAGGGTGTGTCCCTGTTTCAAGAGCAAGAATCTCAAGAGGCAGGAAGGGGACGCCACCAGGCCAATTAAGAGCTACGCTAGGAGCAGGTCTAGATTCACTCCCATCATACTGTATTGGTCAAAGGAATCACAGGGCCTCACCAGATTCAAAGCGGTGGAGACAAAGGCTTGATGAATGAGTGGCAGGTCACATTGCAGAAGACCATGTGGGATGGCAGCTATAGTTGTAGCTGTCTTCGTAAAGTATATACCTTCTTTGCCCACTTACGTTGCTCCCAGCTGTAGGTCCAGGAATGCCAAAATCATCCCTCCACCTCTTTGGTCTTTGAAGACACAAGGCTCCCAGGACTCCTTCCATTTCAGGTCAAAACCATCATAATGAGTCTTCTCAACACCACACCCTTGGCATGCCCCAACTGGGCCCACCCTGCACAGTCCCCTGTGCCAGCTCACCATTCCTCTGTGGGTCCCTGCCCACGCACATCACTTCCTCTCCCAGCTCTGGGCACTGTCACTACTCGGGGACATCCAACCTGAACCTTGCCATCCTGGCCCCCCAACCCCAACTGCCACCTATCCAGGCCTTCTCCTTCTAACAGTCATCTCAGACAAACACAGAACCCTCTAGAATCCCTGACCAAACTAGGATTTTCCTACAACCACCTAAGGTGTTGGAGGAGGGGGGTCTGGCCTCTACCCTTACACTTCATTTGAATGAGTACAGACTTTCTAGTCGGAAAATCTGAGTTTGAATCCTTGCTCTGCTGCTAACTGGCTGTGTCGTCTTGAGCAAGTGGTCAAACGTCTCTGTGACTTGGTGTCCACATCTGCAGAATGGACATAATTATTGGACCCACCTCATAGGGTTGTCATGAGGATTAAAGGTGGTAACCCATAAACATCTGGTGCAAGAGTAAGGGAAAGAGTAGACACTCCCAGAACCGAGTCTTCTTTTCCCCAACTCCAAAGCTGCTTTTTGAAAGTAAACTTTTTCATGTGATTACTTTTTATATTTGAGGAATTTTCACAAGGCAAACCATGCAATCAGCACCCAGAGCAAAAAACAGGACATTACCAGCACCCCGAAATCCCTGCCCCCTTTCAGTTCCTACCAACCCCCAAGACTATCCAGACTTCTAACACCCTAGATTAATATCTGACCACATTTGCAGCAGCCAACTCCCCTGCACAATTGGCCAACGAGATAGTCATCTATCTGGTGTGATTTGAAAGGAGCCAGAAAATCCAGCTCCCACTGTGCCTAAATTTCCTCCATTATTGAGGCATTCCATTGTGTTAAGCATTGCTCCTCACCCACAGTTCTCTTTTAAAATGCAAATCCATCTGTGTTGGAGTAACAGCAATTCCCTAGTCCCATAGAAAAAAAATATCTGGTCAACCTTTTTCCACTGGTTCCCAGCACAGATGAACCTTGTTCACCAGCAAATAGCTGCAGAAAAGGGGGAAGCTTGGATGGAGGCAGATGGACTTTACCGGGCTTCACAATTTGGCCCAAGGGAGGTTCAGACTTTTAGCATGTTTTTTAATCTGGTGTTTAAGGGACTCAAGCCACCATCAACCAGAGCAATTCCATCAAGTCATCCAATACACAGAAAAGGAGCAGATGATAATAAAAATGAATCCTGGGGTGGGGGGGGTGCGCCTGGGGTGAGGCCCCACCCTGGTTTTACAACACACCTTTCCAAGTCAGGCCCAGGAGAGCTTCTGGCTCTATGACGTCATCGGATGTCAGGCCTTTTGACAAATGAGTCCGACCCGCAGCTGGAGCCTTTGATAAGCCATTTGCAGGCGTCTGGGAGACATCCACGCTGGTCTTGGGAATGCATCCTAGCCACATCTCAAATTCACATCTTTTCATGTTCTTTTTTAAAAGCATGCCATGCATCTGTGAAGATTCATGGCTTAAAATATTTTTTTTTCTCTGACATTTCACCTTTTCTCCTTATTTTATTTTTTTTAAGGAAAAGAAAATATTCACTCCAAGGTTCATTTAGTTTCTGGGTAATAACTGTCAGATATTAACGGATAGCCCCATACATCCAGCATAAAATAATAGAATTTGTTGAGTGCATTAGACATCCAATAATGGGCACGGCGGACAGTGTGTAGAGCTGAAGAAAGGCTTCTCTTGGTAAAAGGGAATGCACGCTATGAAAAACAAGACATAAAAGACATTTGTCAAAACGTCCTCTTGTACCTTCATACATTTGCGCACGCAAGTCCTCCTACCTAGAACATTTTTTTTTTTCTTTTGTTACTTTCTCTCTCAGGCACCTCCTCATCCTGCAAGACTCAAATCAGTCTCTTCTCTTCCAGGAAGGAAGCCCTTGCCCGTCTTCTGGACTCCCACCTGTCATACCCTGTCCCCATAGCATCCTGGGCTTGCTTCTGCCAAAATACTTGTCATATTACACTGTAACTGTCAACTGCAAACTGCAAGCTCCTTGAGTTTGCAGGGCTTGTGTCTTCTACACCTGCATTCTCGGCCCCTAACCCCGTGTGAGGCTCAGTCTAGCAGATGCTGTTGGTGTCTACCTGTGGTCCCCAGCTGTTAACCACTTCAGGGCAAATCTCTCCAGTTCTAACAGGCAGTATCTGCATCTTTGCCTGACTATTTTCTCTGGCTTCCAGAGCCTACCTTACTGTTCCTGTAGAAGGCTGAAAGTGCTAGAAAAGTAATGCCTTTCCCATCGGCCCTCAACAATGCCTGAAATGAGTCGGCATAGCCTTGCCCCTCCCTGGATGGGGAAACTGAGGCTTACGTTCAACGTTGGCTTCAGAATTCCTTGATGGTGTTAAACTCCACTTGCCGTCAGTGGTAATGGGCTTGATTATTGCCTGCCTTTCTTCCCTTCCCTGTTTCACTTGCCCACCCACTCCCCTATCAGTGTTTCCTGGGGTCACCTTCCAAATAAACTACAGTACAGGCATACCTTGGAGGTACTGCGAGTTTGGTTCCAGACCACTGCAATAAAGCAAATAATGCAAGAAAGTGAGGTGAGCCACAAATTTTTTGGTTTCCCAGTGTATATAAAAGTTATGTTTACACTATACTGTAGTCTAGTTAGTGTATATTGCATTATGTGCAATGTACATATCTCAATTTAAAAATGCTTTATTGGCCGGGCGCGGTGGCTCACGCCTATAATCCTAGCTCTCTGGGAGGCCGAGGTGGGCGGATTGTTTGAGCTCAGGAGTTCGAGACCAGCCTGAG